>NW_010180694.1:106508-124039 GCF_000695765.1 Mesitornis unicolor | reverse complement strand
TTCCAATTCCTGACATTCTGGGATTCTGTGATTTTGAAAATTTGGTCTAGTGTCCTTTGACCTGTGAAACCCTGGTTTAATTCCCAAAGGAGAAGGTTCTGCGTGGCTGCTCCCAGCCTGGCACTGGCTCGTGAAGCATCAGCGACCAAGGGAAAGCACCAAGTTCATTTTTCTTCAGTGAGCTTTTGTGAGCTTGGAGCTCATACCTGGGAAGATGTTGTACAGACAACGATTCCTGTGTTTGTCCTGGGGGCAAATTTTTAATTATTCTAGGATTTGGTGGGCTAACTGCTTATTTGCTTCTCCCTCCACAGCAATTTACCTAGCAAAGAAGAACATTAAGAGAAAAGGGATTTTAGAAGAATATGAGAAGGTAAGGAGGTGTTGTACTTGTTCCATTGCAAGCCCCTCGTTTGCTACAACTTTAGCCCTGTGTTACTAACACATAGAGCATGGTGAAAAAATCACCTCTTCAATTGCATGAGGTACAGGATAATACTCTGAAGTTAATGATGACTTTAGTGGGGGTAATTGCTCTCCTTGCAGTGGTATTTTTGAGCTGTTGCAATTCACGTAATTACTTTCAGAACAATCCAAATTTCTTGGCTCGGTTGCCGGCCTGGCCTTGTTGAGCCATGGAGAGTCAAGAAAACCCTAGCATGGGAGCGCCTTGTCTAGAATGTTCACACTAACTGCTTTTTAAATTTTTATTCCAGGAACATTACAACATGCTCAATCAGAAAATAAACTACAAGTGGGATTTTGTTATTATGCAGGCCAAAGAGCAGTATAAGTGAGTTGACTTGCATTCCCTTATTTGCATCACTGGGGAGGGCATGAGGAGACAGAGCTTCGTGTCTTGGTACACAGTTAAATTACAGTTTGAAAAAATAAACTGCAGCTTTAAAATAACTTGCAGATGGTCTTTGCACATGTGTAAATGTGCAAGGGGAGGTTTAGATTTAGCACCTCTGAAGAAGCTGTTGTCCGATGCTGCAGGGTGCAAGCCCTCCTTAGAAACAGCTTCTTTTAGCTCAGGGCTGTCCGTGAGCATTTGTGGACCAGGCCGCTGGACTTAGGACCTGTTGCTGGTCTGGTTCAGTTTTATGGCTTGCACATGTCTCGCAGCTGAGCTGAATGGCCTGAATCAAAAAGCAGTAAATGTTCCCAGCAGGGACTTCTGGAGAAGAATCTGAAGTGCATACTTAGGCAGCCAGCCAGAAGGATGATTTTAGGAGATGAATCTTTCAGATTTCCAGGAAAATTAGTAAACGTGAGATGGGATTACTCCTTTGGAGATGATCTTTCTCACTTCTGTGGATTCCTTTTACCTTTGTAACCTCCCAGCACGGCAGGCACTGCCTCCGCTGTTCAGCAGCATTTCTGTCTTTGCTGGGATGGTAGCCAAGTCGTCAGAATACAGCTCATCAGATAACTGTCTCATTAAACACGAGACTGTTGTTCTTGTAAATTGAGGGCAGACTTGGGCTGAGAGATGCCAAATGCAGTTTTAAAGTCAGATGCTGAGACTGTGTCTGAACTAGTAGGTTAAACACGTCTGAGGCTGTTTGTTGGTGATGCTGGGGCAGACTGGTGCAGAACGGCCCACATCCACCCTGTTAACCACAGCAGCGCAGCCACATGCAAACAGCCTTTTGGGAATGCTCCTTTGCCCATGCTAAGTCCCAGATTGTGCCCAGGACTTGTCTGGGAAAGAATTAGTTGGTTCAAGTTCAAACCATACTGGTGCTTCTTCTGTTTAATAGTAGAGGTGATTTGGGTTTTAGTGCCTGGGAACACCACTTGGCCTCTTTTCCAAATAATTTCTGTGAGAAATGCCCCCCTTTATAGGGACGAGACGTGTCCAGGGTGTATCTCTGCGTGGCAGTCCTCAGATGCTGCCTGGGGCCATTCGGGGTGGATAAGCATGAGGCAGCAAGACTGACCGCAAGGAGCGGGTTGTTAGCATAAAACTCCACCAAAGGGCTGTCTGTCTAATAGAAAGAGGATGTGTCTGCTCCCAGCTGAGTGCAGGAAGATGGTGATTTCTCAAAAGCTACAGTCATGTGTGGCCATGTGAACTGCATGATCGGCAGTCCAGAATTAGCTGGGATAAGATGTCAGGAGGCTGCATCAGAGCGTCACGCTGTCACGGTGGGACTCATGAGGCAGGGGAGGCTGGGGCTGTGTCCCTTCTCTGACCCTACTGGTTTTAGGATAGCAAAATCCATTAATTCCTCTGGTAGAGCTAAATCCTGTTCTTGGCTTTGCAGGGCAGGGAAGGAGCGGAAGAAGGCAGACAGGTACGCCCTGGACTGCCAGGAGAGAGCCTACTGGCTTGTGAACAGGACTCCTGTAAGTAGAGGATGGGGGTGTGTGGCATTAGTGCCTCGGTGGTGCCCTCCCTGCAGTCACCTGGGACAAGGTCCCTCACACTAAGGGCATGGCCATGGGCACGACCTAGGGACTGCGCACCTTGTCGCTTCTCCTTGGGGAAAGGGTCAGCCCAGGCCTGCCCTGAGTCCACACCTTTCTCCTTGGTTGCTCTCAAAGGTGCAAGGGAGGGAGGTCTGGCTGCAGCACCCATGCTTGGAAGGGAGGGTTCCCTAATGTAGAGGGGCAGAAGTCCCCCAGCTGTCTGGGAGCTGCTGGCAGTGGAGCTCTTTTGCACTTGGGATTCTCCTCATGCATTTCTGTGAATCACAAACTTTAAAACAAATGAGTTACAAAACTATTGCTGTTTCTTGTTCATAACAGCCCGGCATGCTAGATGTCCTAGAGTATGGATTAGACCGCGTGACGGATCCCAGTGAAAATAAGGTAAACCAGGTGAGACAGGTTTGGCTTTTTTCACACCTACTGAATTAGTTTGGGAGGACCCAGACACTGTCCCTGGGACTGTGGGTTTTTGGGCTCCACATGTTGAACGAGTCAGCCCAGCTGTGACAGCCAAACAGGCCAGAAGTTGGAGCCGTCTCATTGTCCAGGGTGAGGCCCTCAAAATAGGCTTTGGCAGCATCTTTTGGCTGGAAAATACTTTGTCAGCTTTCTTGCCACACCAGTCAGTGTGAGCGTTTAGCCACAGGACGTGTTTTCTGTGCTGGTGAAGCTGAATTAAGGAATCCTCTACCTCCAGGTGCTTGTTGCTGCCTTTTTATTAGTGCTGAATGAACTCCCTGCAGGGTTGGGGGGTGTAAAGGATCAGAGGAAATGTCCAGGTTTGAAGTAAATGACAGAATACCTCCCAAAGGGCAATGTGTGGCAAGAACATGGGGAAGATTATGTTCTGGATAGGAGACATGAAGTGTTGCCTACAATGCATATGGTATAGCTAGACCATAAAGAAACACAATTAATGAACTGAGTCCATGGAGGCTGTAACTGGATGGGGACCATTTCAGGGTCCAAAGTAAGACAAGGCAGTCAGTGGATGAGGAGCTGGAGCTGCTCTTCTCTTTCTCCATCACTGCTTTTAGGTGATCCTGTATTTGTGCACTTAATGGTGTTCATTTGGGAATGAAGTCAAAGCGTCTCTCGGCAATTAAATGCAAATGTTACTGCAATCACTCTCGCTGTGTTCCCACAACTTCTCATTTTGGTAACAGCCTTTAAACATCTCAACAGCCAGAGACAGGATAATTGCTTTGGCCAACTGTGTTCTGTTGCTATAGAGACTGAAAGTGAGCAACATGTAGGGTTGGGGTGTACTTTATTTTTTCTTGCTGTAAGTAGCAGCTGCTGAAAGCCTTTTTTTTAAGAGAAAAGAAGTGGTGAAGAGGAAGAGGGATAGTATAGAGGAGTAAGCCAACTTCTTGCCCACAGTTTTGCAGCTGACATGGAAGGAGATTTTAGGTTTGCAAACGGTCTGGAAGCCCAGCTGCTTGGTAGCACAGCGGAAGTGAGCTGAGACATCTCCATTCAGTTCCCACCTTGGGCACAGGAGAGATGCTTGATTCCTCCCATCAGTAGAGACTCCAAGGAGGGCCTGAGCCAAAGCACACCAGCTTTGAGGTGACTTCACCTTTGCCAGTAAATGCTGACCCAGACCGTGCTTTATTGGCCGTATCTTACCCCTGCTGAAGGCAGTGCAGGGTTTTATTGATGTTTTCAGTGCACCCAGCCTCTGGCTCTGACATGGGTGAAACGATGAGAGCAGAAAATGAGAGCATGAATCCAGCACCCATTTATTTGATTTCTGTCTCTGTTCCTGCTCAGGCTAGCTTCACTTGTTGGCCAATTAGTTTTCTTTTATCTTGACAACTGAGAAAGGAAATATGCCCAGTGATAGGTAATTTCTGACATCAGTATGACTTCTTTGAAGCTGCTGTTGGCATGAACATCTCTCTTTCACTTGCCTCAACCCCTTTGGTGGGCTGCTCCCTCCCTAATCAATAGAGTCCTGTGGGGATAAACAGGTGCTCAGCCAGACATCTACTCCTTTGAAAGGGACATTTATTACTGACCCATGAGCATCCCTCTCGGTTATAATGAGTTAGGAGTTGGAGTTGGGCAGGAGGAATAAGGCGGAAATAGCTGCCCATTGAACAGCTAATTAAGGGATGCTTTAGCCTTTTGTTACCCAGGTCTCAGGCTCATGATCGAGCCTCACCGCTTAGAGAGTTACCAGGCAACTGCCAGAGCCCGCTGACTCCTATACCTCAGCTTTTGCCTTCCTCTGTAACCAGAGAATCTTTCTGAAAGGTGCTTCAGCTTAGCCAAAAATCACTGCCCTAGATTGAGGGACAACTGAATGAAAGGCTCTGGCTTGTTATACACAGCAAATCAGCCACAGATCATCATCGTCATTGATGGCCTTTCATTTCACAAGTCTCTGTTGGTTTGGCTGCCTGATAAACACATAACTTCTGCTGCATCCATTGCATCTTTTGAAATAACAGAGTTAGAAGCAGATAAACAAGATAGGGAAAAATCGGCAATTTGAATGAAACTGGGTATATGGACTGTTGCAGATCGGTTTGGCCCAAAATGAGCTCTGGATGACAGTGGCCTTGCTTGTCCTTCCCTCCAAGCTCCATCTGGGCACACACACACACAAACAAAAGCTGTTTATGGCCTCTGTAAACACTGAATGGTGGCCAGACAACACATAATGACTGCTATCTCTGCAATGTGGTCAGGAGGACCCACACTGAGAGCAGAGAAGGTCCATGCGAATGGTTTGCTGGAAATCAGCGGCCGTCCCAGCTCTTGTAGGATTTTGTGGTTTCAGCCGTGTGGATCTGCTCCAGGCGGCTCCTGAGCAGGTCTTGGCTGGCTCCCAGTTGAGCTTTGCAGGCTGCATGGGGAGCACTCAGCTGGTGGCAGCGGGGTGTGACGAGGCCGTGCAGGGTGTCCCGGTGCTGTTCCGTGTCTCAGGGAGGAGCACGTGGCACTCGTCTGAGCCAAACTCGGGCCTTTCACTAATTGCCATTTTGATTGGAAGCCTGCAGGGCTGGGGAGCTTATCCGCGGTAATTGCGATAAGTCACTCGTTAAGGGCATTGCAAAATTAATCTCATTATAAGAAGCGACTCTTTTGTTCCAAATATTATTTCCTTCCAATTGAGGGAAGGCGAGTGAGTGGTCCAGGGCACTTTGGCATTGCTGCTGTCAGGAGCTGGGGGTAAGGATGCTGGGGACAACTGACAGTGCCCAGTGGGACACGAAGCTGGAAACTGCTGATGGGAGCACTGTGGGAGAAAGGGAAATGAAATGATGTGCAGGTCTGGGGTGGAATAGCTTACCCACATATAATTTTGGCATTTTAATTCATGCTTTTCTTGCCCTCTGTAACATTTAACTTACTGGGTTCTTTTTCTCTTTTCCACCAGCTGTTTGTCTCATGTGTGTGTGGTGTACTGCCAGCCTCTAAGGCCCCTGTAGAAGATAACACAACTTTACTGCCACGTGAGCTGCCTTCAAGCCATTTTGCCAGCATCCACCTCTCCTTGCCCCACTGCACCAGGCCTGTCCTAGGCACCCACTTGAAAAAACAGCAGAAGAAACAAGGGGCCTTTTAAAACCATTGAATGATTTTAAAGTGTCAGTTTTCCTGAAGTAAATGCCTTGCTTAAGTCCCATCAAATGGAACAGTTTGGCTGGCACTTGTAAATCTGATGGGACCTGGTTTGTATCTCGATTTCCCCAAGGAGTTAATGAACTCATTGTGCAGGAAATAGCTGGCCTGAAACAGAAACAAAGTTCTTTAAAGAGGGCACTTCTAGGACAGTAAATGCAGAGAGTTTCTCTGTGCAAGCAGGTGATTTTTCTTTTGCCTCCCATTTCTGCAGTCTGTCTGAAACACTGATGACACTGTAGAAATGGGGGGAGAAATGGTGTCTCCATGGAAGCTGGCCTGGCATCAGAGGTGCAGCTAAGGGCACAGAAAGGTGAAAAACTGTTATTTCTTCTTTCTCCATCATTTCTAAGATGCCCTGAGAGCATTTGAATCAGCAAAGGAGGCTGTACAGCCCTTTGGCCAATGATCCTGTTACCCAAGAGCTTTTTCCTCCTCTTTATGTGTCAGCCCTTAATCCCTGGCACACAGTTCCTTGCGTGTGGCCAGCAAAGCATCGCTGCTGGTTCAGCTGCTCTCTGCTCTCCTGTTTGTCCCTGGTGACATTATGTGTACTGCAGTAATTCAGAGCTGGCCACAGCATTTTCAGCAGAAAAAGCTTCCTCCCCTTGCAATGCCACAGCGAGGATCTCTGTTAGTCCTGCACTGGCCAGGCTGAGGTTGCATTAGGATCAGCTGGGCTGGCTTCATGGTAGTGCTGTACAGATTGGCTGTTCTGCTGCGTATCTGGCTCCTGCTGCTGAAATGGTGAGTGTGTCCTCTGAAAACCAGCCAAGTTGCAGCAAAATATGCGTATTTTTCTTCCATATAGAGAACAGTTTTTCCCCTCCTGATCAGGACTAGTGACGATGGTTAAAAGGCAAAAGCAGATCTGCACCAGTGTCCCACGATGGTCCCCTCACAAAGCGGCCCTGGGAGAGGGTCTTGCCCAAAATAGGGGCAGCTCAGGTTCTTCTGGGAGAAGCAGGGTGCATGTGACATTGATGCTTCATCCCTCACCGCTCACAAACTACACTTCCCCAAGGCACTCTGCAGACCCGTGTCTGCCACAGGGTCAGTTTGATGGGGTGATTTTGTGCCGCAGATTAATGACATGGCTTTTGTTGCCTAAAACAGGAGATGCAGAGCTGAAACCCTGTGTAAGCATTTAAAGGCGTGCTGGGAGCATCCCTGACTTAGCCTGTCTTTTCCTTCTCCCTCCTCAAGTTTATTTCACACAAAGTAGCTGTGCTTCAAAGGAAGCTGTGTGAATAAACACCCTGCAGTTAATTTCTTGCCTTCAGTTGCTTGCTCATTTGTGGATGACATGGAACATAGTCTGAGTTATTCAAATCGCAACGCAAGCACCCTTTGCACAGCAGATACTGCTGCTGAGGCTTTTAATTGTGGTGTTTATATTTTGCAATGTGTTGGTTCCTGTCTCCTTTAGCTAATATTGAATGATCTAATCTGTGTCTCGTAAACGAATCTATTTTAGCTCCATTAGAATAACCCCTTAATTGAAGGCATACAGACAGCCTGTGATGGAAGAAGCAATGCTAAACAGTAAATACAGCTAATGGAACGATTTACGGTGTGTGGATGCTCTTAGCTTTGATGATACCCTGATTAGCGGAGCTGCTGTGTTTGATTTTAATTGTAATGAGAATTAATTGGAGAGCGCTGCACAACGGCGGCCCTGCGACGGTGTTTTCATGTCTCAAAAAAGGCGCCCACCCCAATGTCATGTTTTTTGTTGTTTCTTTATTTTCCAGAAAAAAACTATGGATGTTTATAGGAGAGAGGTAAGTGGTCCTTCCCTCACTTGTAGCTGTTCATCCTATATGTATTGCTTACATCAGTGTTGCATGGGGGCTCAAAGCTCCCTTCTTAAGGGTATGAGCAGTTATAAAAATGCCTGGCTTTGGCTGGCAGCTCTTGGTCAATTTGCTTTCAGGACATTTCCTGCCTCTGCACCTCCCAGTGACGGGAAGGCTCAAGCAAGGACAGACACCAGGGCTAAAATCCAATAGATCAAAATTAGTGGTGGGGAAATCAGAGAAGATACGTCCAGTGGCGCCAGCGTAGAGACAGCCAAGCATCACTGATAATTACATGCTAAATCATCCAGAGCATTTGTAGGTGCCTAGAATGGTAGCTATTATCCAATTTTTTATCCCTCCAGATAGGAGGGGAGTGCATTTTAATTACTTGCACATTGCAAAATGCTCTTCCGACGTTTGCAGTAAGCTCAGTGAAAGCAGCCGTTTTACTGAGGCAGTTTAGGGGTTCTCTGGTTCCTTGGACATCCAATAATCAGGGAGGAAGCGGTCCCCATGGTAGTTAACGTCACTGCCAGGGAGAGGGCATGTTTGAGGGTCAGATAGAGATGGCCTTCTCTTCACATCTCCATGCTATACTAACCATGGGCATGCCTGATCCCTCACAGATCATGTACTATCAGCAGTCCATCATGAAGTCCAGAGTGAAATCCTCCGTCTCTCTCGGAGGGTAAGTCCTGATTTCCTTCTGTCCACACATTAATTAGTCTCCAGCGCTCATCTCCTAATGAAATGATGAAGCTCTCTGCTCCAGCAGCTGGTGACTCAAAAAATCCTCAGGAAATTTGGATCTCCATCAGGATTGGGTTCAAATCAAATTATTGGTGATGAGGATATGAGCAGCAACTAGAGAGTGCACATGAATCAGAGCATTACATTGATTTAGGAGGAGCTGCAGAGCACTAATCATTAAAAGAACAGAGCAACGTTACCTGACTTGACAGGTTTAGATTTGTAGCTTGATTAGAATATATGGATTGGAGGGAATTATGCAGGTGCCAAATGCCTTGGCATTTCCAGTGAGAAGATAGGATTGAGCACGTCTGTGCCAGACCTGTGGTATGCTTTGTGCAGTAGCGTTGTATATTTGCAGGATCTGTGCCAAGGAGCCTGTTAGCAGCGGGCCCTTGGACAGTGCTCTCCCAGCTTTGAGCACATGAAAGCAGTTTGGCCTGGAAGGAATTTTAAATGCAGAAACCAGATGATTTAATTTTTTTTCAAGAATGAAAAAGGGAGGAAAAAGCTGAAATTCCAGGACATCAGTGAAATCAGTCGTAATTACAAGTCTGACCAACTTGGAAGGTAGCAGGAGTGTTTGTCTGGTTCTGGTTCCTACTGGGACAGAGACATTTTTGCTTTGTGCTGAGCCCTCAGACTCATTTGCAGAGGAATGAGCCATGCAGTAGGTGAGCGGAGGAAAGGAGAGGCTGGGCTGTGCCCTCAGCACTCCCTCACCTCTCCTGGTACCTCTGGAGATCTCTACAGTCTGTGCAACCATTTATTTGCTTGTGATGGTGGTGGCTGCTTGCAGATTACTGTGGTTTTGTTGGGTTCACGTGCAGGCTTGTGAAGTACTCTGAGCAGTTCCTCTCCAATGATCCTCTCCTGTCTGGATGTCTCCCCAGCAACCCCTGGTTAACAGATGACCCTGAGTTCTGGGATCTCAATGCAAAACTGTATGTATTTCTATTCTCTTGCCAGCTTGTGGTTTACACTGACCTTTACCGTGACCTTTACGCTGATAGAAATCAGAAAAGGGAGCCACTGATTTTGTCATGATATCTGGTCTCTGATCATGAGCAGGGAGGTGTTCCCTTTCTGGCATAGCTTGGCCATGCTAAAGAAACTGTCTCTTGGGAATACTCCATGCTGAACTTGCAGCATTATCTTCTTCAAGTGGAGCCTTCCTTAATATCACAGAAATTCCTAAACGGACACATACTGGCAGTCCATCCCTCCTCTGCGATCTCCCTTGGTTTTCCATTCAGAAAGTATTCACTAATTATATAGTGGCATCTCTGGGCTTGAAGTATACAACATATTACTGGTTCTCATTTGAGACCAGCAATCCTGTTAGAGTGATAATATCCCATTAGACAGCCCCAAAGGATACGTTCACAGAAACAAAGCTTTGGGCAGCAACCAGTGCCTCCTCCAGAGCGGGACTGAGTCAAACCTCTGGCAAAGCTGGGCTGTCGTGAGAGAGAGAGCAGGATAAATCCAAGTTAAATCCCCATCCCAGTGTGTACCAAAGTTGTTTAATTACAGCTTACTTAGTGGGCTGACTTCAGGAGCTTATTACAGCATTTGGGAAAACAAGAGAGTGCCAAGAAGTCTCTTGGCATTCCAGCAAAGGGCATTTTGCTTTTAATTAATCTGCCAATTAGATGGGCCACATGAAACTGGCAGTTCTGTTTGCTTTCAACCTGTGCAGAGTGGAAATCCCCACCAAGATGCGTGTGGAGCGATGGGCCTTCAACTTCAGTGAGCTGATCCGAGACCCCAAAGGGCGGCAGAACTTCCAGCTCTTCCTGAAGAAGGAGTTCAGCGGTGGGTCTGGGTCTGCTGTGTCCCTGCCTTTGTCCCTGCCTAGGCCACGCAGCTGAGACAGAGCAGTGGTGGAGATCCCTGCCTTTGCAGTAGGTGCTGTGAGATGAGACAGTGACAAAGTCACAGAGGAAAGGCGGTAGAAGTGGCTCTGGAGGCAATGGCTGTGCAGCCAGTGCATGCAATACCATCTAGTGGCACAGGACACAAAGTACAGCCCAGGGCACTCCCTGTGCCGGAGTCTGGTCCCAGGGAAGCTGGAACTGGCGGGATTCACAAGCTCTTACAGGTGTTGTTTGTCCCTGAGCAGAGAGCAGGGGGAAGCTACTTTCCTCCTACAGTTCCAAGGGGGTTTTCAAGTTGGCTGTAAGAATTGGAGAGACAACTAGGGCCAACACATATTGAGTCAAACAGATTCAGTTTAGGAGTTAATAAATGGAATTGTGTTTTCCTCAGTCTCTCTCTCTGCTGACTGAATCCTTCCTATGCAGGAGAGAATCTGAGTTTCTGGGAAGCCTGTGAGGATCTCAAGTATGGAGACCAATCCAAGGTCAAAGAAAAAGCAGAAGAAATTTATAAGTGAGTGATAGTTTTGCATTCTTAAACATTTTGTGCATGAGTCCTGTCACCTTCTTCCACACATTGTCATTCTCCACATGACTTATTCTTGAGATTTTCTTTGTAAGCTGTCGTCAAATGTGGCTGTCCTATGTCCCCACGTAGGAAAGGAACTGTTGGAGATGAAAGCATAAGTATTATTTTGTTACATAGTTATTTTTGCCTCTCTGTTCTCCACTATTACATTTAGGTTTTAGCATGTAATTTAAATAGAGGTGTGGAACAGCAGAGATCTTGGGGCTGCCATGAGAAGAGTAGAGAGACCCTTTATGCCTCAGTGGGATGAGGTTTGGTTTCCGTTGTGTGTTAACAGTGCAAGAGGAAGTGATGGTGTATTGTCCTGAAGAGGATATTGGCCGCCCAAGATCAGGACAGCAAATTGTAGTGGGGAGCTGAAGGAGCTTTTCCTTTCATGCATAGACAGAGGAATCTCCAGTAATTCTGCAGTTGTTAATGGCACTGTTGATTCCTCCTCCTTGCAGGCTCTTCCTGGCTCCAGGAGCGAGGCGCTGGATTAACATTGATGGCACAACAATGGGCATCACGGTCAACGGCCTCAAGCACCCTCATCGTTATGTTCTAGATGCTGCTCAGACCCACATTTACATGCTGATGAAAAAGGTTTGTTATTTCTTTCCTAAGCCTATGGGGGTTTCCAGGTCTCTGGGCTTTGTGTGCTGTCAGCTGTCACCTCAAGTGGCCTTTGTTTGAAAATCCCTCAAATTTGCTGACTTAAGCAAGCACTGGTTCAGGCCTTTGTATTTTGTTGCTTCTCCTTCCCTCTAGGGCAGCATGTCCCCAGGGTGCTAGAGGTTAGCTGTGTGCTGGAAGTCCTTCTTTCTAGTACAGGCTTGATCACCAGCTCATTTAAAGCCTGTACAACTCTTTTAACTTCACTCAGTATCACTGTGTGTGCCACGTCAGGTATATCTCTATGGTGGAATGCTTGTATCCAGCTGGATTTCAGCAGTGGATGGGAAAGGTAGTAGCAATTGTGATCTAACTGCATGAGTTTTGTACCAAGAGTGTAACCAGACATGGCCCCTCTCAAGTTTTGCTGAGTTTTTTCACACACTTCTCTGTGATTATGTTGCTGGACATCCTTTTTAGGTCTGACTGATGCAGCATATTATGTCATGGCTTTCATTAGATCACAGTGGCCACAAATAACCTGTGACTCCTCCATATGAGCAATGCAAAATACACTTAGCAGGAAGGAGCACTATGGGCCAGAGCAGCAGGTATCGCACATTGACAGTGAAAACAGCAGAACTAGACTGATTTTCACCAGTTGCTGAAAAATTTGGCTCCTGAAACATGAGTACCTCACCTTGCAATGACTGTGAGACACTGCTGGCCTGGGCTAAGCTAAGTTCAGACCTTTTGGTCTGGATCTCACCTGGGAAGCTTTATTGTGAGATGGAAAATCCTGGGAATTTTACACCAAGATGAAAGGGGATCAGTTGAAATAGCTGCATTTGCCTGAAAGATGCAAAGTCCCTTGGGCTGCTGGGGGAGATTATCCAGTTCCCAGCCTCACTGGCTCCTGAGCAGCTGTATTTGGTGGTGATTTTAATAAGGGTGTTTGCAACCCATAACTACCAGTTTCTCATTTTTTTCTCCTAGTAGGACTCCTATGGCCGCTATTTAAAGTCTCCAGTATACAAGGAAATGCTGGCCAAGGCTGTTGTGCCACAAGAGACTGTCAAAAAAAGGCAAGTGAAACTGGATGTAATTGTGGGGTTTGTTTTTCTTCTTGTAGCAAGGGTAGAAAAAGCTCGAGTTGCAGCAAAATTACTATGATTGAGATGCTCGCTTAATTAAATAACATTTTTCACTGAAAAGATGCCTTGCTTTGAGACTGATTATGCTGCGTATTTGTGAGCCCTTTGGAAGTGGCTTGTGTGCAGGCAGAATTGATGATTCCTTGGCTGCCTGGTCTGTTTGGAAAGGCTGTGATTTTGAATTAATCGTGATGCCTTTCCAGGAAGGAGAGAGCGTTGTGTACAGGGCATGGAAAAACTCCTGCCCGTGAAACGTTGGGTGCCAGAGATGACACAGAGCCACCGCAGGGCCCTTGGTGGGTTCTGCTTATACCTGTGAAGTGCAGCTGACAGACAGCTGCATGGGAGCAAACAGCATCTTACCCACGAGTGACTGCTGGCACAAGGCTTGAAATGGCTTTTTCCTAACCAAGGAGAAGGTTGTATAGCAAATTTAGGCCATTTGAACTGCAGTTGCTTCTCGAAGCTGAGCATGCGATGTTGGAGTCAGACTGGGTGGTACCAGTGCTTCTTTCTCTGTTCCTCTTCCACTCGTCAACCTGGCATGCAAGAAAGAGGAATCATGGACTTTTGCACTGTTGTTTCATCTAAAATCCCTTTCAAGTCAGTGGAAAAACCACTCCTGCTGACTTGCCTGGGGTTTGGTTAGATTTTCCCTGAGCCACACATCACAGGGTCGGTGGCAATGCTGGGTGATCCTGGTGATGACTACCTTTGTGTTTGTCAGTGCTTGTTTAGGACACTCAATACTCAGCATCCTGGCTAAACTACAGAGCTAATACCTCATCCAGGGGTGGCTTAACACTTGTTACAACTACTGCTGGTAATGGCTTTGCTGAAGCAGGTAGTGGGTTGTTTTTTTGTGTTATTGCAGACACCAGAAACACTCATCCCTATCTTGATTTTAGCTGAAGGCACTAGAAAAAATTCCACTGGTGGCAGTTTGACTTCACACTGAGTGTTAGTTACGTGTAAACACAACAAAAGGAGTAATGTAGCAGCCATCTCCTGGCTTGGAGTCCCTCACAAGGACCAGGACCAGGTCTGTCTTTATGGTTTTAGCAGTTCTGCAGCTGATGAGCGGCACTGAGTCACTGCTTTTAAACCACCTCGTCCGCATTTGCGCTTCCTTGTTGTGTGGGTGACAGCGGCACATTCGTGTCTGTGTCTGAGCTTGCCCTCCTGGCACATTTACTTCCCAGGGGTGAATTTTTGGTGCCCTTCTGCTTTACTAACACGCTGCTTCTTTCTCTCACTCTCTGCCCAGCTCCAATTTCCCGTTCGGACGCCGCCACCTTCGCTCCAGCCCCAGCCCCATCATCCTGAGGCAGCTGGAGGAAGAGGCCAAAGCCAGAGAAGCTGCCAACACAGTGGACATCACGCAGGTCATGAGCAAGCTGGATCGCAGGAGCCAGCTCAAGCAGGAACCTCCCAAGTAGGCTCTGAGCCCTGCAGGGAAAAGCCAAGCCGCTGAGATTCGTTTCCCCTTCCTGAAGGTGTCAGTGCTGCTTTAGGTTTCCCAGGCCCGCTCTGCCAGCAGCCTGCTTCTGCAGGTTGCCACGGCTTTGGAGCAGCAGGGGGGTGCTGCCGGAGCCAGGCTGCTGGCTGTGCCGGATTTGGGGTGCAGGGCCCTGGCTCTCTCCCCACACACCTTGCAGAGAGGGATGCCTTTTGGCTGCCCTGAGCTCCCCGGGGAGGGTAGGATAGCCTGGCTGCCTCTCCCTACCTCCTGCTCCTCCAGGAGCTGGGGTGGCCCCCATCTCAATGCTTTGGGTTCAAATCAGTCCTCCTTGGAGCAGAGGTGGGTGACCCTGCAGGGAGCAGGGCGAGGTGGCAAACCTTGGAGCATGACTACACTGGGGCGTATCCCCTCAGGGGAACATGCACCCTCCTAAGGCACCCCCTGAGAGGAGCGCACCCCTCACTTCAAGTATCCTGCACCCCCTAGCCAGCGCAAAGGAGCCACAGGCAGAAAAGCAGAGTAGACTTCATGTGAGAACAGCAGGATAGGGGTCTCTGAAGGTTTAGTTGACCCTTTGATTTTAACGGCACTCCCAGTTCCCCCAGCACGTTGGAGACTGCCAGGAGAAAGCTCTGCCCTCCCCTGTGCCTCCCCCGTGATGAGCCAGGCGTGTGGGCGTAGAGAGCCATCGCACAGGAGCCTGCAGGAGGGCTCAAGAGATCCGGCCGTGGCTTTGTGTTGCTTTTATCAAATCCTTCCTGCCTCTTGTCTTGTCTTTTTCCTGCTCTTCTATTTTCTGTCCTTAAAAAACACCTAACAGGAGGTAGTTCCAGTTGTCACTGGCTTGTAGCCCAGAGGCAAGGAAGAACCAGGGCAGAGGTGTTAAGAGCTGATTTCAACTTTAAGTAGTGGAGTTTTTTTCATTTGCTCTGTCTCTTTTGCTCTTTAGAATGAGGCAACCCAAGATACTGCGTAAGTGCTAAAGAGCTCGGGGAGATTCCAGGCTTTGCTGGGAAACCCCAGCATGTCTGGACCAGGCCAGTGATTACCAAGAAGTGGGAAGATTCCTGCAAAGCCCAGTGATGGGAAATGGAGTGGGGCAGAAAAGCTTCCTTGTTTGTTTAAATTTAGGGGAAGTAGAGGGGTTGGCTGGGAAACGCTGAGATCTGGGAAGCTTCTTCACCCCGGTTCATATTGTTCATCTGTTTTTTACTACTGGGATGGTATCACAGGAAATGGGAGATGGAAAAAGCTGGATATGAGTGGGAGCCTTCAGGTACCAGGATGCTGCAGAGCAAACAGGGAGGCAGTGAGGCTATGGCTGTGTCTGAGCAGCTTTGAGCAGTGATTCCTGCCCTCCCGGAGTTATCAGAGGTGGGATCAGGGTTACGTGGTCTGATCTGGTATCGCTGCAGAACTGGTCCCCTTCGCTTTGCGGGAGATTTTCATGACCTCCGTTAACCTAGCAGTGATAAACCTTCTTAGAGGAATTGAAACCAAGTCGCATGAGTCTTTCGCTCTGCTGTCAAGGTCTGCTTGCTCTCTCTGGTCTTACTCCCAGTGGAAGTGACTGCAAATTTTGCAGTGTCTTAAGGGTGAGACCATAAATTTTTCAATTCTGCTTAAAACCACGAGGCTTTTTAAGTGAGGTACTAAGCACCATCGACTTACCTTGATGAAAGAGCACTGAAGGATACTCAAGAACTTGACAGGGTTGGTCAAAAGCTGCTTGGATGTGATGAGCTCTGCAGTCTCCTCAGAGTTTGTATAACATGGAGCACTGAGCATGTTGGGATTGCCAGTATGTAGTAACATGTGGAAGATCAAGTCAGGGTATAAATAATAAATAACAAATCTGTGTGTTCCAGTCAGTCCCTCTGATTCTACTTCTGTTTTGTCTGCAGCTTTGCTTTTTATGTTCTCTCTACCCATTCCTTTCTCGGATTTTTCATCATCTCAGCTTTGCATCACTGTCCCCGTGACATGGGTTAATGCCACATGCTCTGGACTCCCTGTGCTTGTGAAACGCCAGCCCACACTTGCAGGCTCTGTTCTGCTTACAGCCAAACGAGCTGGCATGACCCAGTGTCCCCCTCCTTGGTCCCTTGCTGTTCAGTCCCTGAAGAGGAAGGTTGCCTGGTACAAAGTGTGACCATGGTACAAACTGCACTTCACTTTGTGCCAGCTGAGAAATTGTTTGTTTCCATTGGAAATCAGAGCAATGTGTTGTTTCATTTCTTGGCCGTTGCTTCCGTGCATTCATCTGTCTAATAAAATAAATGTAGAAAATGACAGAAGAGCCGAGTTCATTCTTCTCTGTCTTGTCTCTGTGTTCATCCTTCGCCGTGTCATCTCTCTGCCATGTGTGCATGCGTTTTCTGTGTGTGCCTCTGCTCTCAGCACTCCTCTTTGGACACTTGAGCTGCATTTCATTTCTGCTGGGACTGAGTCCTTGGGAAACGGGGGAACCAGGCACGCAGCATGTCCTCTGCTGATGAATCTGCGCTCAGATGTGTCCTGAGAGCTGAATTAGCTGTGCTGGAGCCTTCACACTGCCAGCCAGGGACGCTGGCTTGTTCAGCACAAGACGTGGCTTCTTGTTTTATCAGTCATCAGGGTTTAGAGCTCAGTGTCCTATTTCTTGGCCACCACAGCAGCACATTGGTGCTTGGGGTGTGACACGGTTATGCCGCTCATAACCAAGATCACATTCTTGGGATAGCAGACTCCGCCGTGCCTGCAGCTAATTGTAAGGAATGAGACGAGCTGGTGTCCCCTCCTGCATCCCAGCGGGTGTGGGGCCGGATCCATCAGCACCCTCTGAGGCCAGTAGCAATGACCCTGCTGCTTTCCATGGACACATTGCGACGCCTCCACTCTCCTGCTGCGGGAGGCCAGGGAAGGGGTCAGGGCTGCGGGAGAGGGGACACAGCCCCAGGCATGGCCAGGTGGCTCTTAGCCACCTCCTGGCTCAGCCCTGGGTCTCCTGGCAGCACTGGCAGCACCCAGAAGCCTTCTCCTCCTGATGAAGCCTGGGGATGCCAGCCACCAGCATGGCACCCCCTGGGCCTGACTGAGCTTCTCTCCTTTTCCTCCCCACAGCCATGCCACCTCACCTCCCCAGTCCCTTGCCTGGCTGTCTACACTGGCACCGGCACCCTGCCATCGCCTCCTGCCTCCCCCGGCCCCCCGGCCCTGCCCCACCGCACCGCCTGCCCCTCGCCC
>NW_010180694.1:66226-106349 GCF_000695765.1 Mesitornis unicolor | reverse complement strand
CGCGCCCAGCCAGGCCCCACGGGAAGGTGCAGCCACTGGGCGAGCAGGAGTGGCGGCTCCAGCCGGACACCAAAGTGGTGAGCAGGTAAGCACACAGCGGGCACCCACGGACCTTCACAAAGGGCCTCTGGGACCAATTTGGTTTCTAATTATCCCAGGGTTGAAATAGTATCAACCAAGCCCATTAACATGGGCCTTGTGCCTCATATTCCAGTCAACTGTTGCCATCTTGCCCCCACGTCTGCCTGCTGTGGGGCTGTGTGTGATGGCGTCTGCCAGGAGCGGGCACCGGCAAGAGAATGGAGTCTCCTCCTTCCCACTGGGCCCGGGAGCAGTGGCCCACGAGGCTGCAGGGGTCTGGTGTGGCACAGCCAAGGATGTGGCCTCTCCTCCCCCTGGGGACACCAGGCACGGGCTCTGCCTGTCCCCCTGCCCATGTCGCCTCTTGCCCCGTGTCCCTGGGCCTCCACACACAGGAGCAGCCCAAGGGAGATGGCTGCCTTCTTGCACAAGATATCCCCAGCCTAGCGTGAAGATACATTTGCGTTTGCCCCCATGTCAAGCAGCTTCACAGGCAGTGGGGCCTTGCTGTCCTGTGTACATTAGCAGAGGTCGTCGTTTGTCCGATTCAGTTGTTTTGGTGGCTTTGGAGATGAGCTCAAGGTCTTTGCACCAGCAAAGGTAGTGAGGCTTTCAGGTGCTCTGGTGTAGGGACCCCCAGAGGGTCCTCCCCACAAGGCCATGCGATGCTGTGAGCACGACTGATGGTTGCCTTTCTTACAATTGCATCCAAAATCCACCACAGGTACTTGTGCTGCCTGCCCAAAATCACAGCCAGGCCTCTAAAAGTGTGGCTCCTTAAGTTTTCTTTCTGTACTGGATGTGTTTTCTGGTGAAAAATGGGCAAGAGGCTGTCTCAGCTGTTCCTCTGCTGTGCTTACGCCTTCTGTTTATGGTGTAAAGCCCTCAGGTTTTACTTTTGATCCCTGAATTTGGAAAATTACTTGTATATTTGTGTTGGTTCTTGTGTGTTGGTTCAGGCTTGGTTTACGGATTTGAAAGGCGGAGGAGAACCAGAAGTAGCAGGGAAGAGAAATCGTGAGGGAGAGTCGCAAAACATTTGTCATTCCAGGGCAGGATGTGCAAGAACAGGGATTTTTTGCCCAGAAAGGCTGTCACTGTTGTAATTAAATCCCGGCCGTGTCCCTCACTAAGAGTAATGTGTCCTCAGCCTCTTTTAATCCACCTCTGCTGCTGACCAAGTGGATGAGTCCACATTACAAATTCAAAAGCACAAATGTGAGGGCTCCTTCTCCACCTGGCTCTGTGCTCTGGCTGTGCCGGAGCTGTGTCACGCAGCAGTTTTACTTCAAAGGGGTGGGAGTGCACTCTTCCTTCGTTTTCTATCTCTGCGGGCTGGTGCCTGGGAGTTTGGCTGTGGGATTTGGGGTTTGAAGAGTGGAAAACTCAAAGCCGGGCTCCGTGCTGCGCGTTCGCTGTCTCAGAGAGCACATCAAAAAGTGCTGTGTGCGTGATGAGGTTTTATTTCACAACGCAGCTTCTTCCAAATAAAAACGGGTGCTCCTTTGGAGAGCCGAATCTACCCCGGAGACCCTCAGGGGGGAGAAGACAACCGGCACCAAGCTCGCCAGGACTCTGCGAAGGAGGTGATCTGCCCTTGGGAGAACCCTATGGATGAGGAGAGAGCTGGGTAACGAACAGCCCAGATGTGGATCCTCTCTTTCCAGGCCTGAGCCCGCAAGGTTTATCATATATGATTCAATATATGCTTCAACCATGCTGTTGAAGAAGTGCATCGCAGCCATCCCTCAGCATCAAGGAAGCTCAGAGTACCACAGCGATGATGAACGGATCCTGGTGTACCCATCTGTTGGTAATTCAAGAATCTGAAGCATTTCTGGACTGGTTTTCCTTCCTATCTTTGCTATATTCAGAACTATTCAGTACAGACTTCTTGATAAATGAACCTCATTTCTTGCCTTATAGCAGATGGAGAATTTATGTGTGTGTGTATATATATATATGTATTTATATCTCCTGGGAAATGGTGTCTTATCTGAATTACTTGCTTGGCCATGAGGTGTCAGCACACTGTACACAACACAGCTGGAGCAGGGCTTGCAGGCATTTTTCAGAGGACCCAGACTTCACTGCCAAGATTGGGGCATGTTTACATCCCCAGCTTGGGTCCTCCTTTTATTATTAATAGTATTTTTCATTTTAAAGCAGGTTTATTAAGAGACAGCTGATTGCTGGGGAAAATAAAGTAAACCCCTCATGAGATGCTGCGTACTGTATGGCATAGCATCATTGCTTAACCCAAAACCAATCCCAAAGGAGGAAAGCAAAGCCTCAAGCGCTGCTGCATTAGCTCCAGTTTCCCTTTTGTGGCCTTTCAGTGGCTTTTGAAACCATGGCTTGACCTGGGAAGATGCAAAACAAATCCATGTTGGTGTTTTGTGTCTCTCCAAACTTGGACTGGTGCATTGCCCCGGTCTGTGTTGTTACTGAGAGTGTTAGGCCGCTGCTTTCCTTACGTCGTGTCAGTGTTTGAAGATGGTTTTTCTTCAGGTGTGGAGGGGTTTCCTAGATGTGTGTGATGTGGGTCGTAATTCTGTAACTTGGCCACGTGGCCTGTGACTTTTGCTGTCTCTATTTTGTATTTCTAATTGTAAACAGGGCTTTGCCTGTGGTTGGCTGACGTGGCTCATCATGCCCACTTCTACTGCAGGATTTCAAGTCTCTCCTCACACATCCTTGGTGGTCCCCATTTCCCTCAGGGGCTGGGACAACACTTCTTATCACCGGGCAGTTCGGGAAAACCAAGGAGCTGTTTCTGTTTCCAAAGACTCTTTTGAAGGGGAGCAGAAAGATGCGCCTCCCCGAGGCAATGGTGGAGCTGGGTCACTCTGCCCATGATGTTTCTATTTGTACCAATGTGCATTTGCTTTTGCTGGCTTTCTTTATCAGGAGACCTGGTTCTGCTCTGGCAGTCACTGGCAGTGGCCACCGATTACTGACGAGAGACAAAAGTGGTGTTTTCTGTGGTTGTTTTTGTTAATATTGTTACTCTGACGCTCCTGACAGGCCACTGATGATGTGTAATCCAGGAAACGTGGCAGGAAGACATTGTGATGTGTAGGAGTTAATAGTATTGTATGTAATAATATGTACATATTATAAGAGCTATTCTACGAGTAATATTTCTCTCACTGGTCTGGGGTTCCTCTTGTGCACCTCCTTCAGGTGCTATGTAACACCCAGCCACCGTGGGAACATCTCTGTGGCTGTGTGGCAGCTCGCTAGCCATGGGGAAGAGGGGATGCACCACGAAACTCTTCTCAAAGAGTTACATGCTGGCCTCTGTAAGCAGTGGCGCTTTCTGCAATGCAGAGAGGCACAGAGGGAAATATCTGTATGAACATCACTGGATTTATTTCCCGTGACCTGGGGCGATCAGCGTTTCATCTCCAGACACAGCTCCGTGGTTGCTGAGCAGGGACCGGGCTGTGGCTGTGCTGGCTCTCTGGTGGCACACAGCAGGTGACACAAAGCCCGTGCTCTCTGGGGACCTGCTCTGCTCCTCAGGGGATGGGCTGTGACGATCTCTCTGTCTTTGCCAAGGAATTAAATAATTCCTTGGCCTCGTGTTTGTTTTCTAAACCAGAGGAAGGACTTGAGGATGCAAAACTGGCTGCTCTGTCAGGGCTTGGACACCTTGATGCAATGCCATCCAGACAGACAGGTACATACATGTCCCAAGAGGCCAGCACTGGGGATCCCCAACATTTATCCCCTCAGGGCACTGCTATTTATCCCTCATCTCTTTCAACTTGCAGACTCCTACAATGTTTTCCCCTGGGGGGAGGACAGGCTCCTGTGTCGTGCATCTCAAACCCATGCCTTGCTTTCCTTCCTCCCTCCCTTCGCCCGTGGACCTCCCAGGTGCCTGCAGACTGCGGGTTGAAAGGCCCCGGGTCCCTCCTGCCACCGCGCTGCGCTCGCACGGTGACATCTGACGATCTGTCCCCCGCTGGAGGCCTGGCGTGCTGGAGTCGGGAGTGCTTTCAGCTCTCGCAGTTCAAATCCCCTCGCTGTGCAGGAGCCCATTTAACGCTGCCTGGAGTCACCTGGAAGAATTAGCTCACTGCGGCAACTTAGACATCCAAGGTATGCCGATAAAGTGAGAGATGTGTAAGGTTAATGACTGGAAAAAGTGATCGCTCCCTGTGGGCAGTTTCTCAGCAAACTCCCTGCTGCTTGGCTGACAGAAGAAAGGAGACTCCAGCAGCACTGAGGAAGCCCCGTGTCCTTGCTGCAGTGGCTCCGCTCTCCTGCTTCCCACAGCTGCGGGGTCTCAGGGCTGGCACAGACCCGCAGAGGGGCCATGGCCCTCGTCAGACCTGGAAGAGCCCCCCATGGTCCAGGCCTGAGCTGATGGGCTGCAGGAGGGGCTGCGATGGTCGCACTCTGGATATTGTTTTAATGAACCTGGAAGGAAGATGCTTAATTAACCGTGTGGGTCTACAGCGTGCTCCACTCCCATCAATGGAGGCCTCACACCCCACATCAAGGTGGGCTCCTCCAGTGTCCTCTGCTGGGGCTCAGGCTGACCCACGGCTGATGGGGTTTGTTTGACCCATCGCTCTGCAGCGCTGGGCCAGCCTGAAAAACAAGAGCAGCTTCTGGGGTTCCCCCAAATCTCCGTGAGGGCTCTTCCCAGGCTGCCTCAGCCATCAACCTCAAGGGGACACTGTTGGGATAGGATGGGAGTGAGTCCCATGCTCAGGAACCTCAGCCTTTTGGGCAGGAGGTGGATCTGGCGGCATGGGCCAGCTTTGAGGCGAGCACAGCCAGTCAGGGCTGCTCTGTGGTTGTGCCATGGGACTGGGGCATGCACCACGGTTGTGCCATGGGGCTGGGGTCTGCACCACGGTTGTGCCATGGGACTGGGGTCTGCACCACAGTTGTACCGTGGGATTGGGGTCTGCGCCACGGTTGTGCCATGGGGCTGGGGTCTGCGCCACGGTTGTGCCATGGGACTGGGGTCTGCACCACAGTTGTACCGTGGGATTGGGGTCTGCGCCACGGTTGCACCATGGGGCTGGGGTCTGCACCACAGTTGCACCATGGGGCTGGGGTCTGCACCACGGTTGCACCTTGGGGCTGGGGTCTGCACTACGGTTGTGCCATGGGACTGGGGTCTGCACTACGGTTGTACCATGGGGCTGGGGCCTGCACCACGGTTGTGCCTTGCCTGCAGGGTGATAGAGAGGCGTATGCGAGGGTATGGCCACCTCAGTGAAGCTGATTAAAATGACCAAATTAGAGATGTGTTTTCCAGGCGACCGGCGTCTCTCGTATCTCCCTTTAAATCTGACATTTCACTCTCTCCTCTCCAGCTGGGACCTACAGCCAAAGTGCCAAAACCACCGAGGGCCTGGGTTCTTTTTTTCCCCTCTGAAGTCTTGGACTGCGCATTGCTCAAGTCTCGTTAATTTAAAAATGGAACAAAGAATGCTCAGCATCCCGCAGGATCAGGCCTCGGGAGCAGGAAGCAGCAGCTGGCTCAGGAGAGGGCTGGTTCCCATGAGATCCCCAGGGTGGTTTTGGCAGGCGGCGTGGTTGGGATAGCTCCGGAGCAGGCGCTTCCTGCCTGAAATGCCAGCCGCGGCAGAACAGCTGACTCAGAGCACGACAGCTCCTCGCAGCATCCCCTCCTGAAAGGAGCCGTCAGAAAACCTTCCTGACACCGCTGCCTGCACATTTCGGGAGGGTGGCTTGAAAGCAGAGCCGTAAGCTGAGTCCACGTCACGATGCTCTTGGAAACGGGGCTCTGTGGGTGGAATTCGCCTCTGCGCAGGGGCTGCGGCGCGTTGCATCCCACTCAGGTCCCAGAATAGGACGTCAGTAAAACTGAAGTGGTTCACAGTACGTTCACCTCAACATCTGAATACCTGAATTACGATGAATGTACTGGGTACCTTCACCCCAACGTCTGAATATCTGAATTATGATAAATGTATTGAGTTCCTTCACCCCAACTTCTGAATTACTATAAATGTATTGTGAAAGAGCCAGCGTGATGTGGCTTTTTTTGGGTGCAGGAGCCTCAGGGCTGCAGGAAGAAACCCAGTCAAGAGGGGAGCTTTCCCCTTGCCGCGAGGGATATGTTCTATGCGTTTTGCAATACGCCTGGCCCAGAAGCAAAGGTGAGCACCTCACAGGATCCCTCTTAGGGCAGAGGTGACCAGATCTGCTCTGCACCACACTAAAGAAGAAAAGATAAGCTCTTGCAAGTCAGTTTACTTTTTAAAATTCACGTTGCCATAGCAGCTTAGCACAGTGTCTCAAGTCCTCCTTCTTGCAGAACTTTGATCACCATGAAAACAGAATTATGTTGTTCTCCAACATGTTCTACATACAAAGATACCGAAGTTCCCATAGTTCGTGCTTCAACATCTCTGCAAAGACCTCTTTTATTCCTTGCTCACAAAACATTTCTGTGGCCAAAGGACAGGATTTGAAATCCTCGAGCAGCTTTGGGCGCAGTCTTGGTGTAAAGCTGGCTCCTCAGCGTCACCGTGGTCCTGCTGCTCGCGTTCCCAGCCGAGGTTTCCGTGATTTCCAACACACTCTGGTACACCACAGCACTCAAGCCTAGCCACCAACTTCTGTCCCCAAAATTGCAGCAATACCCTCCTCCCTTGGCTCTGCTCTCTGGCCATCAGCCTGGGCTCTTCCCTGGAGTATTAACAGAGCACAAATTCCCCTGCAATATCCATTCACTTGTTGTTGGCAGAAGCACTGGGCTGCATTATCCCCACTCAACTCTGGTCCCATCACATCGGGTTCCCTCTGTCCCCTGGGAAGGAGTCAGCCACTCATTTTAGGATGGGATGAGTCACCTTTGGAAACGCTTTATTCCCTCCATTGGCTCTGTAGGAGTAGCTCAAGACTGGACACAAGTTCTATAGGGGTAGGATTTGGTGACAACTTCTGTACGGGTGGGATTGTCTGACACCAGAGGCTTTAAGGAGAGTTAATGCATCCAACATGGGCCATGTAGGCACCTCCAGGGATGGTGGCCTGGCTCTTTGCAAGCTCTGCTGTAGCCGTAGGGACCTGCATTTGTCCTCGTTATTACCCAGGATGGGGCTGCTTTCCTTCTTCTTGCTCCTCAACTTTCTCTGTTGCATTGTGCTGGGAGCAATGGAAGGAGCTCCAGTAAACACCAACACTTTAAATCCTGCTTGCGGCGATCCTTTTGTTTCCATCAGATGTGCCATTTTTCCAGCTGCATTCATGTTAACAATATTGGAAAAGACAAAAAAAGAAAAGAAATGAGGCTAGATGTAGACAAATTCACAACAACAACCCAGGCGGTCATTTGGTTAAGCAGCACATTACCCCGAGCTACCCTTTCGGTGGTGGTGCTCGTGTGAACCCATCTCCTCGCCCAGAGAAGACCCTTCCAGACCAGGACTGGGAAAGGGCACTGGGATTTTCATGAGTGCTCACAGCCTGGCTTCTTCCAGTAAGCTTTTTTCTCTCCCAGTCAACTGAAGGGGGGAAAAAAAGAGAGAAGAATAAGAAAAAAAATTGGGGTAAAAGTTGAAGAACACTTTAATTTATAAGAAAAAGAACTAAATAATTGATGTAGTCATGGTGCCAAAGGTAATTTCTGCTGCTCCCTCTATCTCACAAAGACATTTAGCATTGATTGAGATCAAAGTATCAAAAACCCCTGCTGCTGAGCTGAAAGGCAAAACTTTCGGCTGCCTTTCTCCGCTCTAATAATATCGTCTTTATGTAGTTAATAAACTGCACACTTCAGTCAAACTATATCATTACAGAAGACTTAGGGAGCTAATAATTTAAAAGCAAAGAATTGCCTCTGTTCTTCGCTTTGAACTAAACAACATTCTGTTGAATGAGGGGGACATCAAAGCTTTGTTACTATTACCAATGTGGCTGGAGCACAGGGCCGCACAGAGTGTGTACTTCAGTCATCAAGAGAGGAAAAAAAAGATTAAAGATATTGGCTTATCAACCCACAGGCAGAACCAGGTGTTTTCTTTTCTGCTGTGCAAGCATCAGGTGGTTTGCTTATCAATGAGTTTCCTTGTTAAATAGATGTACATGACTTCGGTTGATTCCTCCAATCCCGTGGCCCTCTTATTTTCCGAGCCATCTTTGAAGGTGTTGGGATGAGGGGCTGTTTGTTTGCAAGGGGACGCCTACTTCGGCCTTTTGCTGTGAGTCTGCTCCTGTTTTCGCTCCGTTGATGCTCTCCCGTTGTGCCGTGCTCTGCTGTGGTGGTGTCCTCCCTGGTTCCCATACGCTGTGGGACAGCCCCTTAGCGTGTAGGGCACCCACGTGTGGAGAGGAAACCTCTACCTGGTGTCCTGCTGCTGCCTTCTCCAGCCCCACTGCACCAAGAGCTGTTTCTTTTCTCTCTCATCCACCAACCAAAGGTTTGCAAAGGTGTGGCAGTGCCGGGAGTCCATGGTGGGGCTCAAGAGTGAAGATCCTAAGTGTGAATCATTCATGCTCAGGCCAGTGATGCTTCCTTGCCAGATGTTTTTTTGCCAAGCATGGCACTGTGGCAGAGAAAGGCTTTATTTCCTCAATTCCAGCAAAATGCAAAGGTTTTTTCCTGGGACATTGGACAGGGGCAGAATCAGCAAAAAGAGTCAAAGGGGACTTCAGGAGCTCTCCTCCCATCCCTACTCTGCCATGCCAACATCTGCCCGTGTTGTGTGTTGGGGTTGACTTCACTTTGGGCCTTCCACACTCATTGACTGGAGATGTTTGACCATGGGGCTGTGGTGTGAGCCTCAAGGTCTCACCAGGAAGAACGAGATGAATGACAAGGTCAGAATTTGGGAGGACAGGCCCTCTAAACCCTCCTGCTCTGATCTGGGATGGATGGGCCCCTGGATGGACCAGGCAGGTCTGGGAGTTGGCAATTTGGTGTGGGCTCTATTATGGGATACTTGCACTTCTTAAATGCTGCTTTTCATTTGCATCAAAAACTCTCCTTGGTTCTTGGCGGTCTGGATCTCATCCCCTATTAAAGAGTGGAATTTTAAAAAGCAGAAAATAATGGGTTATTTCAAAGTAACAATTCAACTGCTTTTTGAAATGCTGTCCTTATTCAAAACCACTTAAATTTATACATATCTCTAAGTCTTTATTGTCCTCAGAGGCTGAACCAATTTGGATCTTGATTTCTGCAAGTGTTCCCCTTGATTTCTGTGTCAGAAAGTTGAGATGTAATGGGGACAGATTGAATGTTACCCATAGGTAACAAATGGTTTCCTGAGAATTATTGCTTAAGTTATTCTTTGAAATACTTTGCAAAGCCTATTAGTACAGGGAGAAACTTCATAGCAAAGAGACTTTCAGAAAGGAGTGGTCTGCTGCTGCTTCTCCTGTTGAGCACAGGCTGGAGCACACGTGTAGATGTGTGTGCACGTGTGTGCTTCTGTGGGCTTCGCTCTTCTGTCAGTGGAGGTGGCCTTATCATGCACCGAGGGGGCTATTCCAGCCTTGCCAAAGTGCTCTTTTTGCCTTTAATTTCAGTAAGATTAACGTTTCTGACCTGGAAGGGGGTCTTCTAGCAGGTACCTGCACAGCTAGCATGCATTTTATGACCAGGATAATGTAAAATTCCCTATAAACAGTGAGGAACTTGTTCATCACTCCTTCTGTAGGTGAACGGATGACCTGCAGATACCGTGGGGTGATGGTTTATGTCATTTGAGAGCAGTAATAGTCAGATGAGAAGGTGGGAAATGGTCTTCTACCCATTCTGGCTCAGAGAGCATGAGATTCACATGCAGACATAGTGCCAAAATTTTAAGGAATGTTTTCTGAAACGTTGGCCTCATCTCCCAGGAAGGTTTTGGGTTTTTCTGCCGCTGTCCTGGGAGGGTGCAGTGTGTCTCAGTGAAGCCAACCTGATGGGTTGTGTCTCAGAGGCAACCACCGAGCCAAAGGAGACCCTGGTGTATTCTGCTTGGCTTGTTTGGGCTTTCGCTGCTGGGATCCATTAGACACAGCCCCCGAGATTTTCACCCAGAAATCAGAACGTAATGGGCAGTGTTTAACACAACCTCTATGGTAAAGGGCCTGTGCAAATTCTGGAGCACGGTGTCTGCCCATCTGTCTGTCCATGTACCTACTACAGGCAGGCTCATTCATGGAATAACCATTTCTGCAGCATTCAGAAACGCTCCCTTGATCAAAACAGCTCTGTGATTCAGCGCGATGCTACGAGAGGCTTTCTAGCGGGACCAAGATGCAGAGCAAAAGCCTCTTGAGCCAAACATTGCAAGATCTGGTAACACACAGACAATAAAGCGACTCTGACGGGAGTGCAAGGCAGAGTGAAGCTGTCTTTAGCCTCTACCAAAACCACTGTCGGTGCCTTTGCCTTTTCACAGCGCAGCTCTTCGCAAAGCTAATTGGGTTAGTGCCTTGCAGGGGGCTTTCAGTGTCTGCAGGAGATGGGCTGCTGCAAACACCTTCCCCTTCAAGGCACACAGCGTCGCCTTTTTCACACCACAGCTCTCTCCCTGGCTTCTGTTCTCGGAAAGCAAAAGTCCCAGGCTGTTCTTCAGTATCAGCCATTACAGTGTTTCAGTTCTTTCCTCCCAGCCATTTTCAAATGTTCAACTTAAAAGGAAAATGTTTCATTTTAGGCCAAATTCCCCCCTCCTCTCCCTTTCCCCTCTCTTCTCCTTCGTCCCCCCCCCCCTTTTCTCTGGAAGAAGAACAAAGTCATTCAAATCAGGAAGCTGAGGAACTCCATGTATACTTTCCACTGGGACCTCAATCCCTACTGGTTTGGCTTGATTTGATTGAAGTGTAATTTAATCCTTCATCATTTGTCATAATGTCATTTTTATATAAAAACAACACTGCATCCAAACTTCAGATCAGCACCGAGGAGCTCTCCAGGAGGCATGGAAACGGAGCAGGCTCTGCTGATTGCGAGCAGGGTGTGAAGCTGGCAGGCGGCATCGCTGCCTTCCTCCTCGCTGGGATGAAGCGTGCAATAGATAAATCAGGTTGCATTGCGGTAGTGAAGATGGGGCTGGATTCAAGCGAAATGAAAGGGTGAGTGCAAGCACATCCATGCAGAATACTTCAGGTTGTGGAGGTGAAATACCTGGGAGGAGGCGAACAACCTGGATTTCAGCATGGACTAGAAAGTGCAGTGTGTTTGCAGGTACACTGGTAAGTGTAGCGATGTTAGTGTCACTGCCTCCTGTTACAACATAGGGCAAGGTAGGGCTGGAGTCTGCAGACCTCAAACCGTGTCTTTATTTGTAGTAAGGAAAGGGAAGGGCCTTTCATGGTAGGAAATGTCTTCCCAGCTCTGCTCTGCCATTGTGTGCAGGTTTCCCCCATCCTCTCTGCTTCAGAGTGACCTCTGCGCTGTTGGTGCTCGCCTTCACGTGTTGGGTTTGGGGCTGACGCACTCTTTTGACACCAGATCCTTCTGCGAGGAGAAGCAGCAGAAGTCACCACTCATCTCAAGGCTGCAGGAAGGTAAATCACCATCCTCTGTCTCAGCTGTCTCATGTTCAGCGCAGTGCAGCCGAAATATTGAACACCTGAACTCCGTCTTTGTCTGCGTGGTGTGGGAAGGGAGGTCAGCAGTCCTGCTGTGCATCCCGGAGGCTTGAAAGGGCTGGTGGCTCTACATGGTTAAGGACCCTGTCTGGACTCCCAAACTCTGCCCTTGTGAAACCTCTTGTCGACTCCAGCTCTCAGTGTTGCCATCTGTGAAATGGGCGCTGGTCAACCTGTGGTGATGCTTGTGAAGAGGCTCCCTCTGTGTCCACCTCCCCTCGGCACCCATGCCGGCTGTTACAGACGTGTCCCCACGTTACTGCTCCTGTTCTTCACTGCAGCTCAGTGAAGCATCATCAGAACAAAAGCAGCTCCTGAAGCTTTGGTGCCACATGCTCCAGACTTAAAACCAGCCCCGCACAGGGTAACTGAGAGGGGCTGGAAAATCTCTGCACTCCAAAGCTCTGGGGATTTTATTTTCACCTCTGTACTCTGCCTGGGCAAGGTTTGCTCCACATTCTAAGATGCAATCAGAGGCACAGACGTGGCTCGGCACCCATGCAGAGCTGCTCCTCATCCTCTTTCAAGCTCACTGCTCCTCGCCTGGCCATTTTTGGCACGGTCTGGACTCACAGCTCGGCGTGTCCTGGGATGCACCGTGGCACGTCCTGCGGAGATCCACTGCAGAACAGGAAGGTTACGGCTGATCTCCAGATGTCTGTGAGGTGCCTTTGCTCAAGGATTTTTTCAAGAGAGATGCTGAACATCTTTACTTTCCCCTTCCTATCCATTTGCCGAACACCCTAAAAGGAAGTATGACCAAGGGGTACAGATAAGCCTTATCCCTCAGAAAGAAAACATTCCTGCAGCCAGGGTGTATAAGCCAGATACCGCCTGCCTTTGCTCAGCCCCAGCCCTGTGGGTGTCACAGAGCCCAGCTGTGCTGGGGCTGAGGACAAGAGGCAGCGGTGGCAGGGCTGGGGATGACAGCACCCAGCACAACCCCCAAATCCCCATCCCCACTGCTCTCCCCAAGAGACCAGGTCACCTGTGATCTGCTCCATGGAGCTGTAAAACACCACCCAGGAGCATAAGCAGAGAACTGTGTGTGAGACCCCCACACACGCACCCCGGCTCCCCCTTGCACTGCGGTTGGGGCTCAGCTCCATCCTCTCCTTCTCCGAGCAGAGCAGAATATCTATTCACAGCACTTGTCAAAAATTAAAGCAGAACCTTCTTTCAAATGCTCTGTCTGTACTTGGCTGCCAGAAAAGCGATTCTTCCTCCCCCAAAAAATTTGCATTTAAAATTCCAAATATGCACTTTTGCTCAGACGAAAGAATGTGTGTTCCCACTTTCAAGTTGGGCTCTCCGTGACCTCTAGGTTTTAATAATTTCAGCAAAGTGTCATTTGACAATTCAAATACAGTCGGTAAGCACAGGAAAGTAAATGTCCTTTAAGATAAGCGCATATTATATTGAGAGTTGATGATGAGAAGATTTCACCTACAGCTAGAAACTTCAGAGTAATACGTATGACACTTCTGCATATTAAAAAACCGCTTTGGTGAAATATTGGTATTTCCAGATTTCAGCTTTGCCAGCGCTAAAATATTTCCACTGTTTAATTCATAAGAAAGTGTGATGGCTTTGCATGTAGAGGCTTCACTGTTTAGCATTTGCTTTCCAATTAAAAATAAATTAGTGCCCAAATCCTGCTCACTGCTGACCCAAGGGGGTGCAGGACCACGATGCGGATGCCAAAATCTGCTCTGCCAACCCCTCCCTCGCCCATGGCTCCACAGCCGGGAGATGCTGCAGAGGGGCTGGGGGTACCACTCCTGGCCCAGGGATGCAGGGGAGGTGGGGAGGACCCCACCAACCCCAGCCCCATGTGGACGTGCTCCTTCGGGTACCCTCCTCACGCTCCAGTTTCCTCAGATCCTCTTGACCTTGTGCTGTCCCAAAACCGTCGCACGGAGAGGGCTGTTATCACCCCCACGCCCACCGACTCAACAACCGGTGAACGCAACCCAAGCCACCAGTCAGCGAGCAGATCAGCTTGTCACAATAATTAATAGACCTCCCTGTGGGCCCTGGAAATCCATCCCAGCGCCGCACAGCACCGGCTCTGTTTTACTTAGGTATATGTAAGCCTTAGAACTGCCCCAAACAGAGCCTTTTTCATGAAACTGCTTCATTCAACACCTTCTAAGGGCTGCGGGCGCAGGGAGGGGGCAAGTTTACACAGATGCTAGTTTCTCAGGACTTGCTAGCAGGTGTCTCCTAACTTTACACAGACCACCCTCGCACTAAAGGGGCTCTTTTGCTTTGAGCCTGTTTGAGTTACACAGCTTTGGTCTTTCGAGTTCCTGTTCGGCGGGCGATTTATAACTTTCCTCATTGATAACGCTCCCGTCAGTGGAGGGATGGATCGGGGTGGGTTTCACGGCGTCTCCGAATTGCTGAAGTTTCCTGACCGTGCAATTCCTCGGGCTTTCTAGGGAAAGGAAAACAACAACAACCCCCGTACGGGCTGTGGGGGGTTTGATTTGTTTGTTTGTTTGTTTAAAAAAGGGGGCTGTATGGGGGAGGACGAGCTAATGATAGGTTTACGTTTCCTCTGAATTTGGCCATTTTCTCTGGCTCAGGTCATATGACAGCTGAGATGACACGATTAGGAAAGTTTTAAGGCATTCCTTCAGCCTCAAGAGGGGAGGAGGAAAAATATTGAGGGTTTGCTGTCTGTAGTGCTGGGAACAACCATCCAAAGAGCTCTGCTACGTAGGGATGATCATGGGGGGCGCTGGCTCTTCCCAAAGAACGAGCTGGGATGCAGCAGCGAGCTCGAGCTGCGCTTCCTGATGGAGAATTCAAGGTCCCTCAGGCTTTGGGAAGTTTCGGTTGGGACAGGGTGTTGCAAAATTTGAGTGCTAAATAGGATTTAGATCTGAACCTTCTCTGTGATGGATCCATCACCATTACAGCTAAATACTTTGGCCAAACTCTACCACCTCTCATCTGTCTGTCACACATTTGCTCTGTTAAAAATCTCTCTAAAATTAGCAAAATATCCCCTTCCAGAGGTGAGAAATGGGCACATTACTTTGTGCAGCTCTCTGGAGATCATGTAAAAATTGCTGTTTTGTTGCTGGCCAAGCTCTCTGAACATGAAAATAATAGGATTTAGATCTGAACCTTCTCTGTGATGGATCCATCACCATTACAGCTAAATACTTTGGCCAAACTCTACCACCTCTCATCTGTCTGTCACACATTTGCTCTGTTAAAAATCTCTCTAAAATTAGCAAAATATCCCCTTCCGGATGTGAGAAATGGGCACATTACTCAGACTTTGTGCAGCTTTCTGGAGATCATGTAAAAATTGCTGGTTTGTTGCTGGCCAAGCTCTCTGAGCATGAAAATACCTCTGCAAAGCAAAGTGAGTGTAGTATTGCAGGTTGCAAGCCAATTGCTATGAGTTAGAGAATGAAAATGTAATGGGCAATCTCCGCAGTGAGCCTGCCCACCTCTTGCAAATATTTCTGTGTAGCACGGTACCCTTCTGCTAAGTTCAGTTTGTCAGCACATTGCAAGATCCCTCTGCTGAGCAGTTTAACCCCGCTGTGCAAGGGTTGGTTTCACAACGCATCCACGTTGACTCTCGAGGTCGATGAAGAAGTCCTAAAGTCCTGTTGGCTTCCCAGTCTGTGCAGTTTTGCTTCCACTTCAATTTAGCCACTGAATTTCTAATGCTTGCATGGATGCAGCTGCAGTCTGCAAAGGAAACTGAGTATTAAAATAACCTCTATCTCCTTGCAGTGGTATTTGGGAATGCCCCCTTCTGTCACCGTTTTTATCCTAGTGAAGGTTTCCTGATGCTCAGCAGCGTTTCCATGGCATGACCATTCAGTGGGTACCTGAAATGAGCTGCAACTCTCACTCCTCGTAGGCAAATGTCTCCAGTCAAGCCCTAACTTTACAGCTGTGCTGGTTCAAAACCAATGATAGGTGCTCAGTGATAGAAATCATATTTCTAGTTCAAGTCCTTATCTGGTGCCAAGAGGAGTAGCCACACAATCCATCTCCTTCCTTATCAGCTCTCACTAGAAAGCAAAGGGGGAAGGTCTTCTGCTGATCATAAGGAGGTTATTAGATGAGTTTATTCTTGGCTGCTTGATAACTTCATGTTTCAGCCCTCATTCCTCAGATCCTTTGATATTTTGCTCCTGACGGAGCTGTAGAGGCACCAGTTGAACCCAGACTGTGTGTGTCAGGTACTGGGTGGCCTCTCAAAAGGCAGCTGATGCCATTTGGGGACAGTCCAAGGTAGCTGTAAGGGTGTCTTCCCCTGCCCCCAGCCCCAGCCTTACACACTCATGCTTCATAAAAGCTGTAGTTTGGATCGACATGATAAAAAATGAATTAGTTTGTTGTGCTTTTGGAACAGAATAATGCTTTAATAGCAGAATCCTTTTTCAAAGTTAGTAGTTAAGAGTAAGCGGTACTTTAGGCAATGCAGGCATCTGCTGCAGGGACTTTCCCTTGTAATTAGTTAATGAGTTTGATGTACTTTTCCCATCTAATTAAGACACCATCCTTTGAGCCTTGTTAGGAAAGGTGAGCTTTTGAAACACATTAGAGACAGGTTCCCTGCCTGCCCCATGGCTGTGCACCCCGGTGTGCTGGCAGCACCCTCCTATGGCACCCGTGACGGGTGAGGAAGGTGACTGATGGTCTCTGTGAGCTGAAGCAAGATGTGCAACACTCACCATGGGACACTAAAGGAGAAAACCAGGCAGGAAAAAGTCCACGTGGTTCTTTTCTGAATGTGCAATGAACTGGTCCTCCTTCCCACAGATGAACGTTTTGGCCACCTGAAAAGGCTTTGTGTTCCTAAAACCTTATATATGATGGCAGGGTGCTGCTGGTTTTTGGGCCCCACAGAGCTTCAGGGAGGTGGCTTTCCAGATCTAATTCATGGCTTTGACACCATTTGAGGACCAAATATGAGCCAATATCTCTATTCTGGGCATCCTCCTCACTGTGATTCATGGGATAAAGGTGCCCAAGGGAGCCCAAGTGCAGGGCTGGGGGCAGGACAGCATCGTCCCAACTGCCTGCATGCTGATGGGTGATTGCAGCTTTGTGAGCACCATCTGCACAAGCAGAGGGAGCCGTGCTAATTCAAAGAGACACTCTGGATCCAAAGAGAAGCAGCAGATCGCACCAAAGCCAGTGGTTTCACCAAACTCCAAAGACAGAGCTACTTTGAAAGCCCCTCGAGAGCTGGGATGCTGCAAACCCGAAGGTTGGTCAGAGCTGCGGGCTGCAAGTTTTCTCTGGCAGCAAATGAAAGCAGGATCAGCTGCAGGAGCTGGACGCTGCCTGCGTGCCAAAATATAGAGGAGAGCATTGTGAACAGAAATGTAAGAGGAGAAGGGCTGGAGTGCTTGGCATTGCTTGGCCAAGAGAGGACCCTGCCAGCTCTTGCGATGGGTTTGCATGGGCACCACCATCGTTTGCTCTGCCCTGTGCAAAGTCATTTTGGCTGACACGGGAGGGAACAACCATTGACCTACACAACCTCCCATCACCATCACACTCCTCTCGCTCCTGTTACAAACCATTGTAAGGCACAAGTTTCCCTGCTAATGGCAAGTTTGGGAGCAGCTCCTGCACCAGCTCCACATTAGGATGAAGAAAACTGGGTAAAACAGAGTAACTCACTGCCTTTCAAACCCAGAAAGTGAACTGGTGGCCGCACTGGGGTTTCTCTCAGCTTCTTTTCCTGGCTGACCCCATTTTTCTATGTTCCCTCTTCATAGCTGGGCTCCAAAGCCTGGATATATTTCTTCCTGTCCTGCCACCGTGCTGATGGGATTTAAATATGAAAAGCGCTGCTCTCTCTGTGCAAGTTAAGGCTTTGGTTAAAAGTGCAGGATGTTAAGAGGTGCAGGATTTTTTAGTCTCTTGTAAGTTCTTTTTCAGTGTCTCCTTATGAGACAGCGTTGAAAGTCTCTGTAATATAATGATCTCACACGCTGTATACGCAATATCTCTCCTCCCTTTATGTAGAGTTTTCCTAGCTAATTTCACAGGATACTTCATTAAATCACCATCCTTCTCCTTGAACTCTGGAGGTTCTTGCTGCCACATGCTACATGTGGCTGCTGCTTGTGTCTCTGCCATGAGTTAATGCAGATGGGCTTCATCTCCTGCAGCCTTTTGGCAAAGATCAACGGGCTTAAACCTCGCCCTCCAGAATCAGCACCCAGAGCCACACAAATCCCTTCCTTTAGCTGTCTCTGCCTCTTACTCCGTGGTCCAGCTTCTTCTCAGCAGCCTTTGAGCAAAAGTTTGAGCTCCTTCAGTTTGGGAAATGCAAAATTAAGATGAGTGAACCAGGAGGTGTCCCTTGGCCAGCTTAGGACCCTCTTCCTGAACCACAGCCTGCTTGGGGCACTGAGGATGGCCTTGCTTCTCAGTGGCTGCAATTAACGATTACCCCACAGCTTTGCCATTGCTCATCCAGGTTTGGGTGGGACTCCCTTTTTCCATGAGATGCTGCAGAATAAAGGCAGAAAAAGAAGGAAAAGGGAGCAATTGGATTGCCAGCAGCATTTTTACAACTGAGATAATTTTCTTCTCTAACCCTTCACTTGTATTTTCCCGAATGGGTCAGCCCAAGGTTTCATCCACAGCCCAATAGTTTCAGTGGTATCCTTCCCATCGTCTTCAGCAGCCCATAAATGCAGATCCCTGAAGGTGACCCTCAGTGCCCCTCACCCTGGTGCCAGGCACCCCACCATGCCCTCTGGGGTGGCATTTCTTGACATGGGAGCTTGGCTATAGGGCAAGGGCAAAGAGGGGACCATAGGTTGAGATGCAGACTTTTACCTTCACATGGCTTCCTCTTGCTCACCCAAAAGTTAATATATGATAAAGCAGGGATGAGGAGATGAAGAAAGAACAAGCAGGGCAGAAAAGCAACAGGAGGAGAAGGTTCTGGCTGTAAAACACCCCATAGCACAGGCTTCTCCTACAACCTGCAGATACAACACACCAGGGTGAGTGAGGAGGCAAAGTCTCCTCTTTCTCCCCAAACCACACACACCTTGCTCCTGGCAGTGACACTGCCACCACCGCTGTCCCCCCAGGCGCCAGACAGAGGGGAGGCTGCCCATCATTTGGTGGTGCTTTGATGCGGGCACAAAAGAGCGAGCCATTTGAGACATTTCCTGCCTGGTGGCCTGTATCAGCCTGTGAATCATCTGAACGCTTCTGCCTAATCCCCTTCTGCATCTTTGAAACCTCTTCTGTCTCGCAAACAAATGATCAACTGCAACTTATTTTTAATCCATTAAAAGGTTCCAGATATTTTCCCCTGTAAAAACAAAATACCCGGCCTCGGTACCTCGAGGAGGAGTGAATTTTGAGGTATCGATCCAGTCTCCACTGAGCACAGGCAAATATTAGCATCAATTTGCGAGTTACGTGCTAGGAAGACGTGTCAAAGGTTCAGCTTTTGCTGTGATCTAATCCTAGCTATTAAAATACTGGGATCTCAAGGGAAGTCGCTGCAAGACAGCGTCAAAATGGCTTGGACTACAGTGTTGTGCATGCACACTTGATTCAAGTGGGCTGTGAAAAGAAACCCTGGCCAAGAAGTACAGGGACGTGCTCAAAGCAACACTTCCACCGCTGTCTTTCATTTGCAGCGGGACATACACAGAAGGACACCACTGTGTTAATGTAAGACATTTATGTACCTACCATCCTGTTAAGTTTTATGTTAATTAATCTCTGCTTTCTATTCTTCCTTCCATGTTTTGCTCTGTCTGTTTGAACAAAAAACCCTAAAATTACAAAATCCAGCTGCAACTTAATTGAAAACACCAAGTTCCATCTGGCCTCACATAAATTATGGTCAAAGTTGCCATTTTGAAGAACAGTTGTTGTTGTTGTTGTTATTGTTATTGTTGTTGTTTTAATGCCAAACTATAAATCAGCTCAAATTGAGTTCAAACCAGCTCGGAATTGGGACCAGGTTTGTTCAAGGAATTTGCAAAAGCTTTGGGTAAGGCTTGGCTGTACACAGCTTGCAGCGAGCCAAAGGAGCATGGGGTCTGGTATTGAACATTTCCCAGAGATGTGCTGTGAACAAATAGGAGCTGATTTATGCCTGGTGAGGGAGGATGACTTGGGTAGGGATGCCCTTGGCAGAGAAGAGGTGAGGAGGGCTCAGGTGGGTACATTAGGGCACATTAGGGAGGAGTGGAGGCAGCGCAGGTGCCTCTTGTTTAGCCTTGATGGGGCTGTGAGGTGTGTCCAGCTTTTCCTAGGGAGCCTGCTCTTAAAAGTGGCTGCAGCCCTGCCCAGCTCCTTCCTTGGGATGTGGGGAGCTGAGGACTCCAATATCATGCCCTTCTACCTGACTGTGCAGTGGTAGCAGTGAGTCCTGTGCTGTTGCTGCATCCTTGAGCATCCTCTATGAAGCCAAAGGACTACAGGTCTGGTGGTGTCTGATGACAGGCTAATGGTAGCTGTGGAGCTGTGCAGGTGAGCTCTGTGCGTGGAGGTGTGCAGGGGGTTGCTGTGGAGCTGTGCATGGGGTTTTCTGCAAATATCCACGGCTGAGGATGAGTGGTTTGCATGCAGGCTGGTGTCTGCTTGCAGCACTGGTAGCTCCTGCCATGTACAGAGCTGTGCTGTGTCCTGGTACCTGCATGGGAGCATGCTTAGGGCTCTTCCCTCCTTTGAGCCATCTGCTGGTTTATGTAACTCTGAAAGATGCAGGTCTGAGGGTGTTTTTACCTATGTAGTCTAAAAATCCCTGGCATGGCACTCATTTCTGATCACATAAGTAAAGCAAGGCTGTGTTTTACACTCTTCCCTGGCTTTCCTGACTGGAGGTGTTAGAGACTCTTTCTCTGCAGCTCCAGCCTGATTTCGTGTGCTGTGGTCCCAGCATGGCACTAATGTGCTGCTGTCCCATGAGCTATGAGCGGTCGTGCTGCTGAGGCATGGTCTGAGCATGGAGAGAATAAGGCCCCTGGACACACAACGTGTCTCTTGCAGTGCTGTCCTGCCATTTAGTTCTTGAGAGGCTGTAAATAATGCAAGAGAGATCTGTCGGGATGGTTTTGTAAGAGGGATCGGAAGTGAGATCACTCTGTGCCGTTAGGAGTGAAACCACCTCCTGACTCTCTGGTGGGCACTGGAGTTAACAGTTGCATAAAACACGTGTAAATTGTCTGAGTGAAGATGGCACTGCCCTTGGGAGCTTGGCTGGGTTAGTTTTTTGGTATTTATTGAATGGCTGCACATCTTTAAGACACAACTACTCAGCTGATCCTTCTCCCTTTTTGGCTGACTGTGCCTTCTGGAGCTGAGCATCCTCTTGTGATGTGTAAATGATGAGTGACTCCCGATGATCAAAGAGCTGGCTTGATAGACATATTTCAGCTTCCTACTTGATACCCAGACAGCATTTTGTATCAGCCTTCACATCCAAATGTATCTTTTTCAGAGCTCATTCATTTACTAGATGAATTCTCTTCGGGCAACTGGTTAAATGGGAGCCATCCCTGCTTCTGCCAGGCCTGTGATGACGAGTACCTTTGCTTCTGTGAGTAAATGTAGGCACCCCCAGCATCCCCCGGGATGTGATTCAGATGTGCAAATTTTGTTGTGAGCAGGAGTGGGGGGGTTTGTTGCTTTGTCAAGGAAAGCCATCGGCCCACAGTGGGGATATGCTTAACTTCTTCCCATTCTGATGCTTCCTTTAGTCTTTAGTTACTAAGAAAAGGCAAATTGGCGTTTGTCCCCATCACATCCTGGAGGCAGCTTCTGCAAAGGAAGTGTTCCCTGCGTGCAAACCTATGTTAAAAAAGGAATGAAAGGTGATCTGTATGTGGCTCTAAAAGGTGCTTTCTGCTGGGAGGCGATGGGTTCTGTAGGAGCATGAGCCAGCTTCACTTTGTGTTTGTTCCCCTCCACTGGAGGGTAACTGCTGTAGGGGGAAGCTGGCTTTGAAGTCTAAGGTGTCCCATCAGTGCTGCTGCCACGTGTGGAGCACTCCAATAGTGATGGGCAAAACCCACGCCAGAGGCAAGTGATGGTTAGAAAAGGTATCCTCAGTCCAGAGATAACTGCGTCCTTCTCAGAAGTGACAATTTTGGTGAGTACTTTGGGAAACTGGGGCTTTTTTTCCTGTTCCCCGGGAACCAAAGGGTTTTCCTCCAATCCCTTGAAATAAGGGACAGAGCAGTGAAACTGGTGCTGGCTGAACTGGACACCGCTGCAGAAATGTCATGGTTATATGGCCGGTTGCTATCGTCCCAGTGTTCAACCTTCCAAAGTGAGGAAAAACACTTCAGACCACTGAAAGCAGCAGTAAACAGCTAACATTGGCTCCAAAATGCTATAAGAATCACAAGGACTTTGATCCCCCCATCACTCCACCCCCTTCTACTTTCTGTTGTTTAAGATTTACCAAACATCGCATCTCTTCACATAAAAACTCACCTTTGTGTTGCTACGTATAATCACTGAAGGGCGATAATAACAATAAAACTCCTAGGAAATCTCCCTGTGGCAACAAGTAATTGACCCAGGAATTTTCACTACAAGGAATTTTTTTAATAACCACACAGCGCTGGAGATGCTCGTTCATCGGGGGATACACCGCTATTGTTCTCGTCAGTCCTGATGCTTTGCCTTCACCCTTTGAGTTTTCTCAAAGGATTGAGATTATTTGGTTTCTTTGAAGAACAAAGGATCGAGAATTTTTTTTAGATGACTGGCTATTTTGATCTGCGAGGTCTGCGCGCAGTGTGAGGGAACAAACATCACTAAATCATTAAGGGAAAAGGGAAGGGTATGCATAATGGAAAGGAGAAACACAAAAGCCACTGAGGCCAGTGGTTAGAGGATGGCGCTGGCAGCCGGTGCCTGGCTGCTGTTTGCAGCCCCGATGCTGATCCAACCTGAGATTTGCTGTGTTGCTTCTCTGGGCCTTGGTTTCTCTTATCTATAATTTGGCAGGGTAACACTTACAGCCAAAAGACTTTGTCAGAGTAAGTTATAGCTTTCAATTCCTTGGATCCTTAGAGAAGGCCTTTAAGTAGGATGTCTTATTTAACCAGCCCCAACCCCTGTCTTCATATGCAGCCAGCGCTTTGCTGCAAGAGAGAAGTTGTCATGAATGTGTCTATGAAAAATCCTCCTGCGCTGCTTGACCTTCCTGTCCATGGATGGACACAGCACTGAGGATGCCAACCTTGGGTACCCAACACAGGATAAGGAATGATCCTATAGGAGTTTCAGGATGAGTGCATGGTCCTCAGTGCTCGTCGTCCTCCTGAAAGCTTTTGTCTCATCGTGGTGGTAGAGGCAGAGGTTTTGCACCATGAGGGTCCATGCATCAACTCTTTGCCTAATGGTCTAATTTAGGAGTCACATCATCCCCACAGTTAATGGCTGGTGTCACCAAGGAGACCCGAAGTGGGACATGAGGCAGATCAATGAGACTCAAGCAAGGACTGGTTAAACTGGGGTACCTCCTTTGCCCCCTGGGTTTCAATGCTTTAGAGTTTGCAGTGCTGTTTTCCAACAAACAGCTCCACAGAAAATGGAGATATCTCCATCAGTCTGTATGTCACAGGATAACTCTCAAATGTACTTCCCATTCAAATGTGCCTTTTCCACTTCGGGAGATAAGAAAATATCGCATGTTCTGAGGAAATAGGATTAGCCTGTAATTAAGCAAAAATCCTTCTGTTTAGCATAACAATTTTTTTTGAATTAAAGAGTGAATATTACCTGCTAATTATGGGGTACACAATATACATACAGCAGCGTCTAATTTGTATATGAGTGTCTATTTTTATTCTATTTGGAAAAAAATTGAATGTTAATACAGTCATTTACCCAGATGCATAAGTAAAAGACATCTCCTAGGCTTCCAGCTAAACAAGCAGCATCCTGCTGAGCTGAGTCCATCACTGCTGCTGCCAGCAGAGATACAGCAGAGGATGCTGTGGATGACTTAAACACAGTGTCTGTGCCCAGCTATGGGTGGCAGTCACCTATGAGGCCATCATGGGCCATCCTTGAGTTGATCAGGCTCTGTGTGAGTGTTGTGGAGCTGGAGGCTGTGAGCCACAGAATAAAAGAGCCCTGAATTTTGGAGAAGTTTTGGTCTGGATCTGAGCTCTGCAGCACGATCCTTGCCAGGGCCTGGAGCCACGCTGGGCTTCTGGTTTTGTGACAGACACTAAAAACCAATGGTAGTTTTGACAAAGTTGGGACTTCTACAAGTGAGCTTGGGCTGTGTTGTGGTTGAATTTTGCCCTTTCTCAGTGGATCTTGGGAAATAGTTTTGCTTGAAGCTGTGGAGGGCAACTGAACTCACACTCCTCAAATTTTGACCCCATTACCCGTCAGTTTTAGATTTAGTCCTGAATTCTGCAAACACTTAAGCACATGTTTTGCTTCACACGCTTAACAGGAGCACTCACTTATACAGTTAAACATATGTACTGGTTTTCATGGAATCCAAGCATCTGCCACAAAGATTTCAGGTTCAACTTCCATCTCACATCCCTCGAATTGGGGCTGGTTTTGTTTCAGAAACAGTTGCCCTAATTGGTCACTTTGATGTGCTAATCCCCTTCCTGCCCTTTGGATGTATCAACATGAGCATGTCCCTAATCTTCAGTGGGGATTTTTTCCAGTGACTTCATGTCCCATCTGCCTCCTTGAGAGGAATGAGCACTCCTGACACACGAGGTGGTGGTAGCTGTGGTGGTCGTGGGGTTAACCAGAACAACTTCCGAAAACAGGAGGGGAGCAAACATCACTTTTGCTGTAATCCCACTACCATGTGTGAGAAGTTTCCCATCTTTGGCTGCCTGTCCTTGAAAAATGAATGGTATTGGTGTGCTGCACCTCAATGTATTGACTGCTAACATTGTGCAGCACAGTAACAGGGTGAAGAGTGTGGTGGCTGAAGGAAGGCAATGCTCGATGATGTGAGACCTGCTATTTTCAGGAATATGGAGTATATGAGCAGGTTGGCTTTAAGTCTGCTGTTGTGCGTGAGTTATAGGTGCAGACTGCAAGGTATTGCCCTTCATTTGGGGGATCAGGGCAGCTCCCCTATTCCCGGTTGCAGGATACTGATGCCACATCATGATGGTGCTGGGGGCCAGGCTGTGCCATGCCCCTCCCTGTGTGGGCCCCATGCCTTGGTTGTAGAAAGGAAATACTAAAAAATCTACCTTGCAGAAAAGTGAGGCTTCCTCAATTAATAAACGAGCTCGCGGGCTTGCCAGATGAAAGAAATGCAAAATACCTTGATAACTTCTTTTATGATCATTAATAATAGTATAACTTACCTGAAAGGCACAGTGCGTGTCCCCGGAGAGTTTTGATCTCTTGTCACGCCTGGGTATGTGGGATGGGCACGGCTCTGTCTCTTTGGGGAGTTGTTAGATGAGAAAACAGGCGGCAGGTATTTCTCCACCCCCTGCTTCGCTCTATTCCCAACACTGCTTCGCTCCCAAGGATCAATATCTGAACTGAGAAATTATATGATTAAGCTGCACAGTGTAATCACACATCAAGTGGAGTCCACTCCCCCCCTTGGCACGCATTAGCATGCCCTGGTGGAGCGGGGTTTCTTTTGAAAAGATGAAGAGCATCAGCCATGCAAAGGATGTGGGGGATAGGAGTGGGACAGTCCTTCTGCAGAGCGTGTCTGACTACTTTGTGTGGATTGCTCCTTCTCGATTTGCATTACAGAAAAACAATCTTTTATTTATTTAAGTTGGAAATCCCTTTGCATCTGAACTTCAAGTGTGCAGCAAACACACTTTGATCATTTTAATGCAGAAGTCACTGATTTACAATAAATATTGTGTTTTCTTTTCATACTTCTTTTTGTTCTTGGAGGAGATTAGAGCAAAGGAAGGAAAATAATTCTGACCTCATTAGAATTGTCTGGCAAAAGAAATGCGCAGAACGGGGAAGATGCTGGGCTTCAAACTGTCCCAAACTCAGGACGGAAATTACAGCATCAATCTATCAGCCGTTGATTTTTGTTGTGGTTTTTTAGGGCAGGGAGGAGAAATGAGTCTATTCATGGTGCCTTTGAATGGGATCTGGGGGAGTTTAGCTGTTTTTTTATAAAGCATCAGGAGGAAATAATGCAGCCTTAGGTGGATCATGGCTTTGGGTGGGGGGCTAGAAAAGCAGCAGTTTTCTGGGGGATCTTGGACATGGTACCATCTCCAGGTTAGAAATAACTTCCAGTGGAGAGATTTGGTGGTGTTTGTGTGAGATCGGTGAATAGAAATGGATGCAAAGTGGATACTTTAAAAATAAACAAACGGGGGAAAAAACCCCAACGACATAAACTTCAAACAAAACCAAGCCAAAAAAATCCTCACCTTCGAAACAAACAACCCCCAGAGCCTATTCAGCTCACCTCGAACAAACGCAGCTTTCTTCTGGAGTAACCCCGTGTCAAGGGAAGGGCTCGGCGCCCTTTGTGCGCCCGCTGTGCTGACACTGATCCGAGCTGACTTGGGCCTTTGTGGCCATCGCGATGCCAGGAGCAGCAGGTCCAGGCTTACAGGTGGGAATCCCAGCTCCGTCCCTTTTAAAAAGGGCCTTTTCATGCTGGGCAGGCTTGGACAGAAAATGGTTAAACAAAAAGAGCAGCTTACCCTGCCTGGGGTGTGCTCCTGCCTTCCCGCTCTGCCCTTTGCTGCTCTTTTTATTTCCTTAATCAGTGTGGGTTCCTTTGGCTTCATTCAATGCTTTTTTCCTCCTTTTTTCATCCTGGAGCAAATGTATGAAATCGTATTTCTTGTCCATCTTTGTAACTAAAAGGCCACGTGGAAAGTCAAGTTTCTTGAGCTTTACTCAGGGTTGTAACTGGAACCAGCAGGAGCAGTGGGTGTATTGGTTACACCAGGGTTACTTCAGACCATAAAGGGTTATTTCGTACTTGGTGAGAAGTTCCCAACTGCTCAATCTATTGTATGTATTAAATTTGCAGTCCTGAGCATCAGGAACAGATGCGGTGGAGGAGAAGGATGCGTTTACTTTTTACGGGGAGGACTGTGAGTAAAGAAACCCCAGAGGCATCATTGGGTTCTCCCAAATTCAGCTTTCCTCTGGCACAGCAGAGCTCGGGATCCAGACCACTGTCTGCCCTTCTGCTCCACCGTCATTTATTATGACACAGGGTTGTAACCAGAACAGCTTAACCTAAAAGTGGTCCACCCTCAATTACATGCTACTGAGTTACTCCAGATAGAGGAGACCAGAGAGCCCTCCCTTTATCCTGAGCATCTTGGACAAACAAAGCAGGGGGGTTAGTGGCAGTGTAAACACATTGAAATTACCCTCTCTGGGAAACCCTGATCGCTCATTATGGTCAAATCCAGCTGAATGGAGCCAGAGGGCAACTTATGAGGGTTTTGTCTGCTGGGAAAATGCATGTTGGAGAGCGTGTGAACAAACACACAAAGTCACCGTGCCATCTCCTGGAGAGGGTTTTTCCTGTTGAAGAAACCCTGGGCTGGTTAGGGGCTGTCCACTCCATCACCAGAGTGTTCTGGCATTAATTGAGATGTGAATCTCCTTGATTATGCCAGAGACGAAGCTTTGCACAAAGTCATAATCACTGAGGAGGGATAAAACAGCAGACATAATTTGTGTCCCCGTTTGGTACCCAAATGCATCCTCTCCTTCAACCTCAGCAGGTGAGACGGACCAAGAGAGGGCATTGAGAGGACATGGTCCCAGTCCTTTCCTGCCCCCTCTATTAAAAATGAATGCTAGTTTTCACGTAGGCCTGATTTCATGCTGATTTAATGGGATTTGATCAAGCAACTTCCTTTATACGCAATTTGCAGTGAGCAAGCTTTGCTGGGAAAGCTCTTGGTGGCGTGACGGTGGGTCTGAACTCCTCCTCTGCAGCCAGTGGGTTTGTGAGGCTGCTTCAGCACCAGCACATCCTGAGAAAACTCCGTCAAAGCCCAGACAACATTTTCCAGTTATTACCCAGTGACTGATCAAGTTTAGGTTTCCCATTGCCAATAAAACAGTGGGTAAAGGGAAGTGATTATCAGCTTACAACTACATTGAGTTCCTTCTGAGCAAAGCTCTTTGCTTTATTTTGAGGCTTGGGAGATGAACTGTACAGTACATTGTTTGGAAGTGCCTTCTCTGTTTTGGAAAATCTCCATATATTTTGTTTCCACGTTATCTGCATGGTTGTAATTAGAAAATTATGTGCCTGCTACATGACCTCCTCATAAAGAACATATTTAAAGTGAGACAATAACATTCAATTCCCTTTCTAAACCATCAAAAAGAAAATGGTTTTCAAGGCATTTCTTCCTCCTTCCCAGTTCCCTCCCTTCGACAGCTTGGGTGGTCTCATTTCACAAGTTTTACAATAGAGGACCTTTTTTTTCCCCCCTTTTTTCATGGACAAACATGCAAGTGCAGGAGAAAATCTGGAACCGGGAAACAAATGCTTCCCCCCCCTCCTTCGCAAAGAAAAACCCAAAGAGGCTGAATATCAGTGGGAGACCTTGCAAAGGGAAATCTGCTCAACCCTGGGATTTCTTGGTTTTGTTTTTGGGGTTGTTTTTTTTGCTGGTTATCTGCATTGCTGTGGCAAAACCTCATAGTCTGTGCCCGAGGAAAGCTGGGGATGGGAATGGGGATTTTGCACCGCACCAGGCTGAGGCTGCATCACCCACACGAGAGGCAGGAGCAGATCTGCATGGGCAGGACCTCAGCCTGTCCTTGCTCCAGAGCAAGGTGACGTGCACAGAGGTGGCGTTGGTAAAATGGCATTGCGACAGCAGGTTTGGGGCACTGCGTCTAAACGTTCCTTAGAGGGGATGAGGAGCAGATTTGGTGAAATAAAATGAGAGGAGGTGGCAGAGCTTGGCTCATTGGAGTAGTGCTGGAAATGTGAGAAAATGTTTATTTGCTTATGTTAAGGATGCAGAAGATGAGGTCAGATAAGCAGGTTGATAGTGCCTGCTTTTCATCACTGAAAATCCTCTAGTCCACAAAATCACCTGTTTCTTGAGGAGTTTCCAGCACATTCCCTGTACTGGTTGGAAGTGGGTTATGGCTGCAGGTGGGACACAGACACAGATTCCCTCAGCAACACCATTGCAGGTACCACACAGGATGGTGTGTTCCCCACTTGGAGAAATGCTGCTTTAAGGCTAGCCCCCTTCCAGCTTATAAATTTGGCTTTTTAGCACCCTCAGACCGCAGGGAAATGTGGCTGTAGGTGCAGCCCAGGGTCTTTGGATGTGGATGTGCAAGCATCAGTGTTTAACTTTTATTTTTTAATGATCTCTTTGTTAATCAGCTCATGCCCCTTTTTTGGAAGAGACCCCACAAGCAGAAACCAGAGCAGGTTTAGAGAGGTGGATGTGAGCTATTCTTTCAAACAGGTGAGCAGCTGCGTTATCTAAAAGCCCATAAAATGATAATAAAAAAACATGAAGCTGAGGTATGCAAAATAAAACTTGCCCTGGCATTGCTGTGTATCCCCCAGCATCCTGGGCAGGACTGGGAAGGGCTCACAGGTAAGAGATGCAGCATTGCTGAGCTGCTGGGGGTCCCGTGGAGGATTGTACTGAGCCCCTCAAGATGAGCAAACACAACAGAGCATTTCCCAGCCTCCATCTGCTCATATTTCCACACTAATTTCTGTGTTGGCTCCCCTTTGCTGTTCTCCTATGAGTAATACTGTTGTAGTGGCCCTGGTTGCAGGAGGGACTCAGTGAACGGATGATTTGGAGCAAGGTCTGGGGGAGCATCACCTCCAGCTATGGACACCGAGAGCTGGGCACTGAGTCACTCGTTCAGTGGGGAAGTGTCTCTGGTCTAGAGTGCCCAGTCGCTTCCCTACATGACCTGAATTTCAAATCAGATATGCTATTTATCTCAAGCCTCTGCTGTAGTTAGTCATACCTTAGTAGCTGGGGAAACAGATCAAATACCATTATAAAAACATGGAAATTAAAAGAAGTGCCAGGTTTGTTTCCAGCCTTGTGTACTGTCTGTCCATGTGGGCTTAGTCTTTGACACTGAAATGGCAGCAGGGATATTGTGAATATTTAAAGCCTAAGCCAGCATCGGCTTTGCCATTTAGGTTATTTCTTCATGTTGTCTCTGGGACATCAGCTTCACTGTAAATGAGGTCTGAGATCTCCATCTGGTCCTGGTGGACAAAAGCTTTCCTAGAGAAAGGAAACAGCCCCAGCAGCGGCTTCATGTGGAGGTGGGAAAGCAGATCTGAACCTATTGGATTTCATCTCTTATAAAATACAAATTAGACCATAATTTTCACGTCGCTGAGTCATTCTACTGCATCCAGCCACTCAAAGCATCATGTCTTTTCTCCACCTTTTATCTTCTATTGTTTATAAAGCAATGGGATAAAGTCTACCAACTGGGCATCAAATGTATGTTGAAATTCTGAATTCAAAAAGAATGGGGTCCTGCTCATGAGGGGGCACAAAATACCCAAGTATACCATGGAGGAGCTGATGAGGACCACGTTGTGTCCATGGCATAGGAATAGCATAAGATTTTCCCCTTGGGCTTGCCTACCCCATGTCATTTGGATGTGCCAGGTGCTCAGGCAGAAACTGGGTGTATGGAAGATTGCATTAGCTATGAAATGCTGTGAAACCAAGAGAGGGGCAAGCGATGGAGATTATTTCCTTCCCATAGCAGTCCTTGTACTGGTGCTGACTGCATGGACTGGTTTAGATGGTCTGCCTCAGAGACACATAACCACCAGCGTCATTTCATTATATTCACAGCCAGATTTTGCCCTATATCAATCCTTAACTGTGTTAATGGGGAATATAATTGACTTTTCCAGTTGTAGCAGAAGTTATGTGGTACTTGGGGGCAGGAGAAGACACAACACAGGGTACAGTGCCTGGGTCACAAGGGCGTGCCAAGGTGAAGGTGTCTCCCACATAGCCTACTTGAGACTTTAAATGACAATTATTTTATACCACATAATAATCTAATCTATGCTACATAATAATCTATATCTATGCTACATCTAAAACCAGTTTTCCCCTCATTTTCAAGATATTTTTCCTGCAAAAGCTGAGCTCTTGGTGCTCCTCCTGGGTAAAAAGAGGTGCAGGGGTGGAGAATATGGTACCATCCCTGCTTGCCAGGGGATTGCTGTCCTCTTTATGGCCTTCTGTGGAACCAAAACTATGGGGAGTTTTTATTTCCGTGGAGGGCAGACTTTGAGTGACAGATCAAATGACCAGATTTTAGTGTGATTTAGGAAAATTAGTTAATTTGGCTAGAGAAATCAAGGATCCCCATGGAGTTTGCGGGGTGAAGTTTGCTTCAGATGGTTCATAAACAAAGAGATGTGTTGCTAGGATTTGCCAAGTTCAATGGATTTTGCTTTTGCAACCCACTGTTGCAGTTTTACTTATTCCCTTTCCGCCTGGGAGATATTTAGTCGCCTCTCAGTTTTATGTTTGCCTTCTGATTTTATTTTCTTTTTAATTTTTATTGTTTTCAACAATCCTAACAGCAGGATTTGCATTTGCAGCCTGTTTCAGGGGACGGAAAAAACCTCAGATATCAAGTGGATATTAACAAATATGTTCTGGGGGAAGCCTGGCCGAAACAAAGGCATCTGCGTGCAGGTGGTGGGGGGGAGATAAGCAAAGGAGCACAAAGCTATGGGCAGTTTTGTGGCACAAAATCACCCCATACACATTTTCTCTTTCCCAGTTGCCCTTCGGCATGGTTAGGTGTCTATATTGGGATGCCTTGGCGCATCTCCCAGTGCCAGGATGTTCCTTAGTGACTCTTTATATTTGTTCTTCGCCTGTTGTTGCACAAGGGATCGGGATTCCTTGATCTTGCCCTGTTTGGATTCTTTCATGAATTGCATCCATGCGTCCAAGGTGCTGAGCCCTTTCACATAATTGGGCAATATCTGCATTAAGATCAACAGCTCTTTCCTAAATGAGCATGAGTCATTGTTCCTTCCAGACCCAGAATTGCTGATGTGAAGTTTGGGATTTTGAATCCAGGCACATGGCTGAAAGTTTGGGACAGAGGGCTACAGGATGACATTTGTTCCTTGTGGTTTTCCCTGGATAAAGCTGTTTTTTTCCCTTTCAGGCAGGACTCTGGCTATGCCCAAAAGCCATTTAGACATTGCAGGGAGTGCAGGATTCAGTAGGCTGCCTATTGAGTGGGGTTTCTTGCCAAAATGCTTTGTGTAAGGTTAAAGGCAGTGGATTTAACAGCTCAATTCAAGCCAGTTTGGACCTGGTCATGTACAGAAGAGCTCCTGTTGTCATGGGTAACATGGTGGTGAGTCTCTCTTGTGAGTCGCAGGAGGAATGGTGGCTAAAGCCACAAGGAGAAGGCTCTTCCCATCCTTTCTGGTGTGTATGTGTGATTCATTAACTATATTTGTCCAGCTGGGATTATCACCGAAACCTCATTCCAATAAAACTCTGACTTCATGACTATTCCCAGAGGTGGTATCTCAAGAGGTTAGAAACTGAGGCTGGCTTTAGCTGGGACATAGTTGTCATTTATGTGTTAATGCAAACGTATGAGACTGATCTACAATGTGCCATAGGATGGCTGGGGTTTTGTATGGCTTTCCTAGAGAATAGTGTTTTTATTCCCATTCATGGTTTTCATCCTTTCTCCTGCTGCATGTCTGATTTATCAGAGTGGCTTAACATGCGCCTCTTCCCGCATTTCTCCTGTCTCTTCCTGATATTCATAAGCAAATCACTTCTGTTTCATGGGAAGTGAAAAATAAAGAAGAACACGGTCCTTGTATGCCCTGTGCAAAAGAGATGATGACTGAAACGGCTATTAATGATTGCTCTCTGCATGCCTGGACAGCAACTCTCATTTCTTAGTAGTTCCAGCTACGGCAATGTGCACTAACAGCACAGTCTGCAGCTTCAGTTTTGCTAAAATCAGCTTCAAACCAAGTGATGTTGGCACTGAGCTGTTGGTATAACAGCAGGATCAGGCCCTAGGTGTGGATTTCCAAATGTGGTTTTGATTGCTTAGGTTCAGGGCCTTGGTTTTCACAGAGGTTACTCAAAGCTTAATGAAAATGTTAGGAGTCGGACATTTGCATGACCAAAAATGGAGACATTTAAAATCAACAGTTGTATTTGATAGTGAGTGTCATTAGATAAGTGATTAGTTTGTCTACTAGAGTAGACAAGCATAAAGATGCCAGGATTTTGGATGCAGATGGGCTCTGTTGTGCAGGGTTGGCATGCCCAAGAGAACCATGGGTTTATGTTCCAAAATCTCCTTGAAATACCTTTTTTTTTTAATATCCTTAACAACTGTCTCCTGTTTCTGCTCTACCAGGGAGGCCCTATCAGGCCTAACCAGCACTAATTGAGAGGGGAAAGGGCATAAAACTCAGAGAAGCGGGGAGAGCGCAGATCTCTGAGACCAAATTTAATACCATCAAAACTGGATGGAAATAATACACTCGCAGACCACAGAAACATGACTTACTGTGGGAGTGCAGAGCAAAAAAGGAGCTATATGATAAGGCTGGGGGAGTCAACGCATTTGGTGCAACGAACCCTGGGTTGTTTCACTGGCCGGGGCCGCCTTGCAGAGGTTTCCTTCTGTGGGAAAAATCAGCGTCTGGAATGGGTCGGTCTTTTCTGCCACGGCAAACCTATACTTAAGTGTGATTAAAATGCTTTCGGCAAAGGAAATACCCTGTAGTTGGAGCCAAACATGGGGACATCCTTTCTCCCTCTGATTGATGTTCTGGTGGTTTCTGTGGCGCGCTGTGTCCTGAACCGGGCCCAAGTCAATTAGGCACCGTTTCAAAGTGTTTTCTCATGCAGCCCGGGGTTTTGCTTGTGCCAGCGACATCCGAAACTCAGGGAAATGATAGCAGAAACCAATTCTGTGGCTGGGCCATCGAGTTAGCAGGCAGCGAGCGCGGCAGGATTCCCTGCTTCAAGGAGTAAGCTGCGTTTTTCAAGTTGGGAGGTTTAATGGCCTTTTTTTTTTTTTTTGCCGAGATCAAGTGTGGTATTTGGTTTAATATCTGATACAAGCTCTGTCAGGAAGGCATATCCTACCTTTGCAAAGAGACAAGGCGATCTAACTATAAAAACGATCAGATCCTTATATTTCTTTCCTACCCCGAGACCAGGTGGGATTTCTGCCCCAGAGACACCATCTGAAACACGTTTACACTCAGCCTTTGACTATTTGAAGCTGTCAGAAAATCACAGTGTGGGAAAGGACAGTTCTTACAAATCTTTCGCCCTTTCAGTCCCGAAATATCATTCCTTGTGATGGAAGAGAGTAATAACATGTGAGAGCACCATCACAAGGCAAGGAAATAACAGGGTGACCTTATAAAATCAGCACTGGAAAAAACCACCCAATTATAGGGTTAAATGCCACTGAAGTAATGATTCTCCTGGTTTATCTCCCTCATGATACACTGCATTTCAGACCCAGGGACATGTGAAATGGTGCTTAAACCATCAGTGGAGGGTTCCTTGGTGTAACAGACACATTTCCACGTATTCCAAAACAGCCTTGGAGTCTGGGCAGGCAAGGAGTGAGCTTAATGCCTACCTTTGTAGTCGGAGATCTTTGAAACTCTTATTTGATCGCTTCCCTAGATTAGGACGATTCGGCGCTGCTTTGGAGAGATGTGTTCCCCCTGCCCACCAGTCTCCTCTCCCAAAGTGATAAGGCATCAGTAAACACTCTCGGCCACTCGGTACAGAACCCGCTCTGTGCGCCGCTTTGAAGCCGAGCCGCACGAAGACCTCTGCACCGCCTGAAAATATCTCGCGAACTGATAAAGAAGTGCAGGTACAGCTAAAATCCACTGTGTAATAAGGATTAGTGAGCCTAAGGAGGTTTGTTTGGCTTGAAGATGGAGCTGAAATGCGTGAGGCTGGGATCCGACCGGAATTAAACTGAACTTGGATTTCATCAGATGCTGCGCGGCCCCCTCCCGTCCTGCTCCTCCTCTCCCCACTCCACGTTTAAATACTCGTCGTTTGAAAAGGAGCGGTTTAATTTTCCCACCGGCCCAGGTTCTCGTTAAATACGCTGTGCTTCAGTGCAATTCTCGGCTTTCCCACATCTCTCCACATCCGTCCACCTGCGTGCTGCTCCGTATTGATCTCGGATATGTGGGCAATTGCTTCGCCGAATACGGCCTGAAAGGACCCATTTGATCCCGTGATGATACCGTGGCATATATTCTGACTAATTGTATCCATGGAAATCAAGTGCACTTTAACTAATGAAAAAAAAAAAAAGAGAGACAGCGCGGTCAAAGCTTATTTGAAGAAACGACATGTTTTAAAACCTGACACGACTTAAAACAGAATCATATAAGTTCCTTTGCTAAAACACTTTCAGGATATATTAGGTATAACAATAGTTTTCTACATGAAAATGGCTTTGAAATCTTAAAAGAAAAGTATTTTAAAAGAAAAGAATTTTTGCGGTGCGTTAAATTGGACGTGAATATGACAGATTTCAAAGACTGTCAAAATAACGAATTTACATCATAAATGCACAGGCTCCCTTTTTAAAGGCCTCTTCAACAACTCAGGAAGGCGTTTAATGGTGAGCAAGTTCAAAGTGTCATGGACTCCCACTGGTATAAAAAGGAGGCAATACCCACTATACTCTCTGTGTTTCAGATAATGTATCTGTCTCTTTTCAAGTTAATAAACTGCACTCCTGTCAAATTGCAGATAAATGAAAGCGACCAAGACATTGTTTTCCCCACATATTGCTAAGAAAGATATCTCCCAATATTTCTAAACGACCAGTATGCTAAAAAGAACTTGAAATGAATCCACCCTGCAGTTATTTTACAGCATCAAAGACAATGAAATTTCCACAGAGGCACTTTCTGAAGTTTTAAATGCTTTATTTCTGATAGCTGCTCATTAAGAAGCTTCGAAAGCTTTTTATTGTTTCAAAGGCAGTCATCTAAATTTTTAATCATTCACTGGTGCTATATGGTCACGATGTTACTCTCTAGCTTTAAAAGCCCTTTTTTATTTTCTAAACAGTAATGTCAACATAATGTTTCCCTGAATAATTGTTAGGTACGGCCTTACTCAAAGAGCAACTGTGAGAAAGAGAGAAAGAAAGAGAGAAAAAAGGATTTTTCCAGCTCCTTTTTGCAAGGGAGAGAAATGAGACACTTCAGGAAATGGAAACCCAGGACCAGCAGTTTACAGGGCTGGCCACCAACTTGAAACGCTGCTCTTCTGGGATGGCTTCAGCTCAGTTTTTTATAGCAGGGGAAGCTTGTGGTGGGCGTTTTTTAAGCTAACAATGATGCTCTGCAGGTTGATTCTTGCTCTGTGCCACATGAGTGTCCATGGAGATTAAAGAGAATTTAGGGAAATTTCCTGTCCCTGCTTCTCGGAGCTGCCTCCTACTCCTCTCACTGCAAGCAGCAAGGCTGGGTCCCGCTGGGTGGGGATGTGGGAGGCAGCATCCTCCTCATCCTCCTCATCCTCCTCATCCTCCTCATCCTCCTCATCCTCCTCATCCTCCTCATCCTCCTCATCCTCCTCATCCTCCTCATCCTCCTCATCCTCCTCGTAAGCCACAAGTGAAGGACCAGTGTCATGTCCTCAGCTGGTCTAATCCTGGCCTTGCATCTGGTTTTACTTTGCTCCTCAGTCCAGCATCCATTAAAGATTGGATTTCTTTCTCGCTGCCTGGGACTGTGGATTCTCACGTGCTCGATGTAGGGATGAGATTGCAGTTTATTTACTCTATGAGCTCGTATTGAGTTTCTCTCTCTGAAAACCACAATCCAGCCTCTCTCCCCTTCAGGGGCAGAGAGTTTTCCATTCTCAGGATCGAAGCGTTGGACTGAACCCATATTCCAGCTCAAGCCACTTCCCTTTCTTGTGCCTGTATTAAAAAGTAGGTTCAGTTCACTGATTACCAAGTGGCAAAGAGAGATGGGGGCAGATCTGGGCTGCGTTTGTTAGCAAGCAAGTCGATCCCTCTGAATGCAGGTGCTTGGCATTTCCACCTTCCAGTTAGGCTGAAGGCAGAAGAAATCAAAATACCAAGTGGCAGGAATTGCCCATGCATGGGGCAGTGTTTGGATATTGCCTACGAGACATTTTGAAAGGAGGATAACAACTGGCTCTTGCTAACGTAATGCTTTGCCTTCCTCTAGTGGTACCTGTGATCTGAGACTCTCAAAGAAATTGCAAATATTAATACAATGACCTTCTGCTGTCAATTGTAGCCATTCCCCCCTCACACAGCTGAGAAGGCAAATTGTGGATTGGGTGAGGTTTCCTTGCAATCCAATAGAATGGGCACTCACTCTAACCAGTGCCTCTCGTCTTGTCTCCTGGATGATGGAGATGTCATCCAGGCCTTCAAAGGATTGCATTTTTAATGACAAATGTGTGCCTGTTGAATAGATCTCTCTAGTTTTATGTTGTATGCAAGCTTGCACCTACCATAGATGTGTGTTTGACACTTATCTGTCCCCCATCAGCCCGGGTTTGAGTGGTTTAGAGCACACTGAATGCAGTTTTCTGGCTTTTCCTCATGCCAAGATGTCCTTCCCTTCTCTGCCATGGTATCTGTCAACTGATTTCATTGCTAGAAAAAAGCAATTTGCCCAAGCACAGAAGTTTTGAAATGTAAATAGTTTCAAAGACGTGTTGGCTAACATGGAGTCGAGAGACATGAGTGTGCTTGCTGCCCCCGGGCCGGCGCTGGCCCTCAGAGGCACAGCGAGAGGAACTGTGCTGGTTACAATTAACTGCAGTGATACCATGGGAACAAGAACATAAAATGAAGCGGTTGCTCCACTCCATACTAAAGGCCTGGGAAAAGATGAGCTGCCAGCCATTGCTGCTGGGAGCAGAGGGAAGGTATGGTTGGATATTGAGCCCGTGGGTGTGGGTGCCAGGTTTGAGAAAGGGCGATGCTCCCTGGTTTGAGCTGCAGTGACCGTTCTTGGCCTCTTTGTGCCGTGCCAGGCTTCCGGACAGCGTGGGCTGTTCTTCAGTGCCTGCATTAAGGCTGTGTCCTGGGATCTCCATTTGTGTTCTTGGCCAGCCAGAGCCCAGATTAGGTTTCTTCATCTGCTTTAGGTTTTGCTCTGCCTGGTGCAGTCCCTGAGCTGTGCATCTGCCCAGCCTGGGGCTTCTCCTGACGGACCTGGGCAAGCTGCCACCAACATTTATTGCTCATCCTTTCCCCTTCTCCAACAAGAGTTTCGAGCAGCCCTGCTTCTCTTTGGGAAGATTTGTGGACCTCTGTTGAAATTATCATTTGCTCCAAGGAATCCAAGTGTTCTTTATTCCAATACTGGGGAAAAAAATGGAAAAGAGCTGAATATAAGTGATGTCCTTAACTGGTGTTTGACAAGGCCCCTGTGCTTCCCAGCTGCCCTGGAAGTCATCAGGATGTCAGGCAGATCCGTGCATTGATCAAACCTACAGGAGAAGTCGTGATCTTGCCAAAACAGGCAAGTCACGAATACTGAAGCTGTATTTTAGGTTACATATACATAGAAGCCCTGATGAAAACCAAAGATAACATGACAGTTACTGTGAGAAATGATATTAGAGAAGTAGACTGTCCAGCATCCATCTGTCCTTGGCCGTGTTGTGCACTGGTGTGAAGGACCAGGTCTCCAGTATTTGCACTGGGGAGCTGCTGCTGACCTTGGCTCTCGTGATGCTGGATGCCAGTGATGCCCTGGGAGGCCTCCACATCACCTCTCCAAATCTTACATTTCCAGAACACACTTTTTATGCGATGAAAAAAGTCTAATTACAGCTACCCAGAATCTTGCCTGAAAATAATTCCCGTCCTGTGTCTGGGATGACCAAGGAAAACAAACGAGATGAATAAATAATAAAATTTGCAGAACATGTACTTTGCCAGAGACAAACCAGATTCAGATCTGTCTGTGCTATGTTTGGAGCTAAGTTTAGAACTTGGGATTTTGGACAGACTTCTAGATATCGACATGCAGGGTCTCGGGCCTTTCTCACAGATTGCAAACATCCTGCATTCTTGGCTGTTTTCATGTTGGGATCTGTGCTCTGTTACCTTTCCAGGGAGAGTTTAACTCTGGCCCTTTATGCAGGAAGAGCCAAGGGCTTTGGGAATAATTAGAAGCTGATAGTTTCATGTGCTACCAGGTTCTTTGGCCTGTCTTTGAAATGTGAGAGGAGGGGATAGAGTAAGATATAGCTTTGGACCTGTGAAATTCTTTCCCACTGGCAACCTCCATACAAAGTCATATTTAATGGGAATCTTCCAGTTTAAGGTGTAATACTGCCGTGGGCATTGGCTTCCTCAGGCTCTGCAGGTCCCTGCACACAGAGTCAGATCCCAGTGCAGGCTTCCGGGGCCAGAACTGGATTTAAAACCACTGCTTGGAGCTGTGCATTGGGTGCCAACAAGCGTGGCCAGCAGCAGTGCTAAAAGCAGAGCATCTCTGTTTTTCCTGGCTCTGTGCATGCTTAGGGTTGCAGGGCAAGCAAGGGGTCCCCCAAGTCCCCATCCCACCATGATGCTTTGCTCCCAGATAGGTGTTAGGGAGCTATGTCCATACAGCATAGCAAATCCCAGGGAAGTGCCTTTATTTGGTGTGTTTAGGCTTTCTGAGCCCGTGTCTCTTGCCCCTTGTAGTAAGCGTAGCTGTGTTGACTTCAGCTGAACAACTCTCAAGCAGAACCAGCCCCTGCTCACGTCAATGATGGAAATGCGAATGCCTGCCCGCAGGCTGCTGGCTCCCTGTGCTGTTTGGTCTCCGAGTACTCTGCGTGCTGTATTTCTGTGTTGTAATTACCAGTCTGGTTCCTAACGGCTGTAAAGCTGTCCTCGGGAGGGTGTGATGGATGGTGGGGTGTTGTCAGAGTGGCCTTTTCTGGGGAGTGTTGCTAATTTGCTGGCATGTTCCTTGAGGTGCTCCTCTGCCGCCCGTTGCTTCAGAGCGAGCCGCAATTCCCCGCTGCTTTTACTTCCCAGTTGAACTGGTTGCTCTGAGTCTGCAGCTGATGATTTCAATGCTGATGCCTGAAGAAAAAGAGCTGAACTTTTTCCTTGAAACAGAGAGGTTACCAGAATGACTTAGCAGAGGCAACATAGCTCCAGATGGGCACTTATAGAGAATACCACCTCTATTTATTATTCCAAACTATTTGCACATGTCTTTGTACCTTATTTCTCCTCTCTGGTTATTCTGAAAGAGTTAAACTTTATTGCTTCATCAATGTTGGCAAATTAGCTCTGTCATATGGTATCGTTTCTCTTTCCTCCTGGATGACTTAGATGATTGGCTAAAAAAATACTTAAAATACTTGATCTGAAATTTGCTTTTGGGTAATGTTCAAGGGCTTAAAGCTTCATTACTGGAGAG
>NW_010180694.1:3870-66195 GCF_000695765.1 Mesitornis unicolor | reverse complement strand
CTGAGCGTTCCTGCAACACGCCAACCCAAAGCACCTTGTGTGCATTTGCAAATTCAGAAGAAGGCTTTCAGTACATTTCCAGCACGATTTGCTTGTCGTTGCCATGGAGGGTGGGATCTGGAATCGGACATCTCACCTCCTTCTGCAATGAATAGACAGAAGTAGTGCCCTAGAGGGCTTCAGGCCTCAGGTTGATGTCCAAGGGGGCTTTGAGGAGATGCCCCATGATGGTGTCCACTCTCTCCACCGAATTTAGGAGCTGCCTAAGGCCATACACCAGACTTGCAAGTGGCAAAATGGGTCGTAGCTGCAGGTGCACAATTTTAAGGGTATTTATGTGCCTAAACAATCAGAAGACACCTTGCAGGATTTGCAGAGAGGTTCTTCGATTCCACTGAAATAAATGGGATTTAGTTCAGATAAGGCAGACATTTGGGAAATCTGCTGTCTCACGTATTCATCAAAACAATTCAGAAGAGTGTGTGCCTGAACGTTCTCTCAAAGTAAGGTCAGATTTGGCTGACAGACATTTAATACGTTTGATCTTAATGTGACCCTCAGGAAATAACAAACTTTTATTTCAAAATAAATGCTTTATTGAGAAGAATTGAAAATAGAGCCTTTTCCACTGCTGCTTTTGAGTGATGTGTTCCTTCCCACCAAGGTCTTGGCTGCACCATCCTGCTTTGCCTTCACTTGATGGTAATGGGGAGGGCAGCATGGGTGAGACTGGTGTGTCCTTGGGATGTGCAGGGCTAGAGTTACTCTCCTATTCCCCATATAGAGTCTACATATTTCTTTCTGCTCCTAAAACACCAGGAAAAGGCACCGTCAGCCTTGACTTCCAGCTTTCATCGTGTCCCTTGACTGCTAAGCCTGGGTTCAGAAGGAGGCAACTTTGTGCTAGCTCATGCAAAGACCAAAACAACAACAAGAAGAAAACAAAAACAAACCAAACAAAACCGCTTGTGTGCTCAGGTCCAGACGTCCCTTCTGGAGTTGTAATTTGTGGCTGTCTGTTCACTTCACAGCCATAGCACTGATGTCCTCACTCCTGAACTGCTGCCCTCTCTCCCCAGGCCTGGAGAGGGGCTGCTCTCAAATGTTGCTCCATTCTTGAAAGCTGGAGGAGGAGAATAAATCACCATCCACCTGACAAACCTGCATGAAATTCAGACAAGGTGAAAGCAAATTTGGTGGCCAAATGCAGCTCCTCTTTGCTCTGTTTGTGGTTTCTTTGCCTTGTGAAAGCCGTGCTCCATCAGCAGGTGTGTGTGTGCGCGCTTGGATCCAGCTGTGCTCCTTTTGCAGGATCGCAACTAAGCACATCTGGTTCCCCTTGTGGAAAAATTACCTTGTTCTCATTTTGAAGTAGCGAAGATGGCAGAAGGTCCCTTTATTGGCAGTAATCAATTCTACTTTAAACTTGCAGACAAAAGAATAGCAAGACCCAGTAAGCTGGAGCTACCAAAGGTCAAAGCAGAAATAAGTCAACAAGCTTTTATACAGAGCATAATTTATCATCACAACATGCTTTTGAGTTATGGTAGATTTTTCTATCGCTTAAAGCCTTTAAGTAATGATTGAATATATTGAATACATTCAAGACAAGTTACTGGGCAAAGTAGAAGTATCATTGTGAGAAATTCATAGCAAAGCACAGCACAGGTTACCTGGACTTCAGCTTTTATTAAACCTCACTGCCTGCCTGTAGGACCACACTGTTAGAGTCAAAGTTGGGTTTTGACACCCAAGGGCCGGTGTTTTCTGTCTATGAGGAAGCTCACCGCTCGCTGGTCCCAGTGCAGGAGTGCACAGACCATGTGTGACAAATCTTCTCCAGGCTTCGAGCCCTGTCTGTCCCAGGATTTCACTTTACATCCCGAGAGGAAAAGCCTTTTCCCAGCTCCAAACTTCATCCCAGGAGACAGCATCACTTCCTAATCACACACTACAGCAGAGTAAAGAGATGGTTATTCCTCAGGAGACAGCATCACTTCCTAATCACACACTGCAGCAGAGCGAAGAGATGGTTATTCCCACAGTGGGACGTATCCATCAAACTAGAAGATGAAGCTGGTGTTGTACTTTATTAACAGTGGGACGTATCCATCAAACTAGAAGATGGAGCTGGTGTTGTACTTTATTGGGATGAAGTATGATTTCTGCATTTGACTAATCATTTCTGTTTCTTTAAAGCTGAAGTTCAAAGTTCCAGGGGGCTGGTCCAGACACGATCTTCTGTGTAGGCAGTCTTGAGACCAGCTTAGCTCTTTGCAGGTCACCCAAGCCCCTGAGATATAATTTATCTATCAAATAGACACCTCTGAGGGTCTCAGGGGTGTTGATAGGAAATACTAGGCCAAGTGGTTTCAAATAGAAATGAAGTGTTTAGATTCTGGCCTTGATGGACTCTGAGCAGAGCATGGGGTGGCCCAGTCATTGAGACTGAAGGAAGAAGAGGCAAATGGGGTGGAGAAATGTGTTATTTTTCTAACTTAGGGCTCAGCCACTGGCTAGGTGCATAACTCGGGTCAGCTGCAGCGTTGAACTCCCTCTGAAGAACCATGGGGTTGGGGTTTTTTTTTCTTTTCCTTGCTTCTTGGAGAATTAAAAAGCTGAAACATCCTCCCTGGAAAGCCAGATGTGGCATCTTGGAGCTGAGTTTTCTCTGGTAAATAAATTTCAAGATGAACTCAAACCAAACAAAGCTGCTAACTAACCCAGCCCCGCTGCTGAAGTGTTTTGTTGGGTTTTCAAACGTCTCTGTGATGATTCTGTTCTTTCCCTGTTCTCCCAGTGCCATGTCGAAATGTTACATGACTTGAAAGCCCGAAAGTCATGGAAGGGGGTAGAGGGAGGAGGAAAATACAAAGCAAGTTGAACAGACAGCTATTGGGGGGGTGAGGATTCATTTTTTTTCCATAAACCCCAGTAACCACATGAAAGCTCTTTAAAAAATAGCAAAACCGTCTTCTCCGTAGCAGCTCTAGTAGTGCAGGTAGTGAAGACTGGTATTAATTACCTGATTGAAATGATTGCTGCAGGTGGAAGCTAGTCAGCAGCTCAAGTGCTTGGGTGGCCAGTCGCGCTGGTTTCCACGAAGCTCATGGGACACCTTGTCAACCCCAGCCTCCTCCCTGGAGCCCGAGGAGAAGGCGCAGAGCAGGTTTCCAGATGATATTGCACTGAGAGGAGCCCAGCCTGGGTTTCGGGAGCCACCTGGATCCAAATATGTGCGGACGTGCATGTCTGTCTGTAAACCAAACCTGCTGGAAGGAGGAAGGCTCGCGTGACACACACAGCCGCCGTTCAGCAGCCGGCACGGTGGGTGCTCCAATTAACAGTGCCAGGACGGTGGCGGTTGCTCATGAGTTCATTACAAAAGACAGACAGACATCTGCAGGGGTCTTCAAATAATGACTCCTTTTATCTGGTGATTGGCAGAGGTTGGGTGACAAGTATGTGCTGCTTAGCATAAGCTGACTTTTTCTTCTCTTTTTTGGATACCAACAGAAAAAACATAATGCAGACACTCAAAAACAGCAGCTCGACGGAGAATGACAGGGCTGCAGCAATACTTTGCTTCTCTCTACCTAACCTAGCATGGTCTTCCCAAAGTGCTCCCTCTTAGGCTTGAGGAGGGAGTGAGACTTGTGGTCTCCACCGCTCCAGAAAGCTGCTGGTGCTTTGGGAGGACGTGTTTTTCCCCATGACACCAGTGTGTCCTCAGCATCCCTGCATGGACAGGGACCCCAGGCATACCCGAGTGCCTCGTGCCAAGCTGTTTTAGGTCTCTTTGGCCAGGTCTATCACCGTGCATTGCTCAAACCATGGTATCATGGCTGGAGCATCCTTTGAGCTTGTTCTCTCTTCCCGATGCTGCACAGCTTTGCCACCAGTGGCCACTTTCCTAAAGGCAAAGCGACTTCGCATAATTTTCAGCCTCTTTATCCTCTCTGACTTGAGAAACAGCCTGAAACTTGTGCCAGTTTGGCTTTCTCATGAGTCTCTTAAGATTCCCGAGATTTCAGTCTAATTTATTTTCTTAAACTAGGCCCAGCAATAGCAAATAAGAAGAGTTTATTAGCTATTTTATAATTATACTCTGACCTTTTAAAGTGCTTTTCAGTTAGGGACTTCAAAGCCGTTTACAAACATTCATGAACTAAGTTTCAGCGTAAAGAAGTGCCACCTAATTTTTTTCCATGTCAGAAAAGTAAAGTGTTTTCCCAAAATATATGAGGAGCTGAGCTGGGATTAGAGCGCAGACCCTCAGCTCGCAGTCCCTTGCTTTAACTGCTAGTTCAGCCTTTGCTCATTCCAGCCTGGGAAAAGCAATTGGGAATAAGAAGCTATTACTGGGGCAGGCAGTCTATGGGGGATAGAGTCACAGTTTTTGCAATAATACATTATTTAGGACTGGATTGTGATTTGAGATGGACTCAGGCTGCAAATTCAGAGGCGCTGCTAGGACTGAATACTGAAAACCCCGGAGCGGAGGAGCATTTGGGTTTGAGGTTTGGGATCCATTACTGCGGATTCCCAGCGATGTCCATTGCAGGGGTCTACAGCACATCTTCAGGACTTAACTCCTGTACTTTACAGAAGAGATGGGAGGGTTTGCTGTTATGATTCCTCCCTTCTTATTGACCAACTGAAGCAAAGCTATTTCCAGAACTAATAGCAAGGACAAGACTTTCCCATTAAAATATTTTTCTTTTCTGCCTCCTGTTGCATAGCTGCATGGTTGGAATTTGTGTCGAAACAGAGAAAAAGGGATGCTGATGTGTTTTATTTGGTCTTTCATTTGAGGATTGCTGGCTATTTTCAAACTGAACTTAAAGACAAGGCCACGAGAGTTTAAACCTGATTAAAAGGATGCAGGAGAACATGAAATGCTGCTCTCCAGAAGCTCTCAGACTCCCTGTTAATCTGTGCTGACACCTTTTGAGCATCAGGGTTAAGAGACAATAAAGAACATGGGGCAAATGGGATCAAGACAAAAAAAAAAAGTGAATTAGTGAATTAATGAAGAAAGATCTTGAGAAAAATGTCTTTGATTCCTAAAAATAACCGATAGTGTGTATTAGTCTAAAAGCATATTTTCAATGCAGGGATAAGTGCACACAGCAGGGAAGAAAGGACAAGAGAGGCTGTCGTGGAGAGTGTGGAGGGTGTATTTAACTGACAATAGATCACTAGAGCTGTGCTAGTGTGTTTAGAGGGTGAAAAGGCTAAACATCTTTGTATTTAATGGAAGATCCTCCTAGAATTCTCAAAAGGAAAAGACAGAGAGAAAATCTGCTGCCTGGAAACTTGAAAAAGATGCACTTTGGAGCCCAGAGCCTGGAAAGCTGCAAATCTGTTTAATGGGGAGACCAAACAAATCCATTTCTTCTCTTCAGCACCACAGGGAATGGCCTTGGTCCCAGGGATTTGCCATCAATGAGGTGTGCATCACCGTTCCCAGGTGTGCATCACTGTCCCCTGGTGTGCATCCCCATTCCCAGGTGTGCTATCTGCCCCGTGCTCACTCTGCCTGTCCTGCCCCATCCCTGGGTCCCTCCAGGAAGAGTTTTTGTGGCCTTTTGAGCTTATTCTTTAAAAAATGCTCTTCTTGACCAATGGATGAAGAGGATCCTCAACCGAGAAAGGTTTGCTTTTCTTGGGAAGTGTTTGCCGACGGCTTGTGTGGCACGGCACTGTCATCTGTCTTTGCTTTCACAGTGAAATACTTTACACCACTTTGCTGAAATTTGCTCTTGGGTATTAATCAGACTGGAGTTTACAGGGCCAGGATCAAACTGGATGATTATAATTCAGAAAACGACTATAATTTGTTAATTGTATTTGCTAGAATTTTACCACGCAGTATTTGAGTCAAAAAGTCACCATTTTTCCATAGGGAAGGCACACTCCTTAGGTAACCTGCCCTCTCTAAAAGCAATAAGTGATGTTTTCTGAGAACAAATATCTAAGGATGCTCTATAGAAATGAATCACATGAACAAAGCTGTACCATACGTTACAATCGGCAAAACTGCTTAAGGCAATCCAATTGCATTTTTTTATTAGCATTGTGTTGTGATGCTAAACAGAAAATGACAACTGTGAATAAGATAAAGGTCTTCGTTGTGCATGAAAAATTTAAACTGTTGCTTTAAGGAAAGATATATTTTTTAAACACCATAAAACATTGATGATAACATTTTACAAAATTAGGAAGGGGAGAATGGGCTTGAAGTCTTCTAAATCCATTAAATTTGCATGCTGTTGTTCAAAGCAATGGTTAAAAAAGCAAGAAAAGGAAAAGGTCTAGAAGGCATGAATTTATATATTTATCTTTGAATATATATTTGACAGCTTTATCTGAGAATCAGGAACCTGATACTTGATCTAGTTTAGGGCTTAATAAAAGTTTTATCTATGAGTTAGGCTGTGAATTTCTGAGCAGTTGATGACTGAGGTGAAGCATGGACTTTCCACACTACATAAGAGAGAAGAGATTTGTTCCCAGTAAATACTTGATACAGCCCAGCCCGGGGACAGGAGACAAACTGTTGCTGAAAATTCAGGAGAAAGCTTTGCTTCTCATCAGAAATTGCACGTTTCTCACTCTAGGTGTATTTAGGCACCCTTGTCATAATTTTTGCCTCTCTAAGACAGCCAGAGCAAGAATTATGCTACAGAGGAAGGAGTGGGAGGAGCATGGGTTTAACCATAAAAATTTGGAAATTATTACCTATGGGAATGCGGGAGGCAGAACAAAGAGGAGCTGGGGTGCAGGGAACACCATCCCTCCATCAGACACATGGGGACGGGTCCCCAAATTGCCCCCATGTGCATAGGGAACCAGGTAGTGCCAGCCCCATCCTCCTCCTCCTCGGCTGTCGGGAGGAGCCCTCCCTGCCGCTCTGAAGGCAATCAACCCCCGCCCGCCACAGAGAGCGATTTGTTCCTTTTTTAAGGAAAATTAATTGTGTCGCAGGAGTGAGCGCCAGGACTTCAAACAAAGCAGTGGCTCTGACTGGAAAAGCTGGCACTTGGCAAGTGAACAGCAGCAGCAGCAGCAGCAGCAGCACCAGCATCGCGTGTCACGCTGAACTCCGAGACTTCTGAAATCCCGGCTCCGCACACGCTGGTCGGCGCAGCGGCGGGAAACCCGCTCGCTGCATTTTGCTGGTTTAGTAATTACATTTTTCATATTTTATTCATTTCCTCAAAAGAAACAAGTAATTATTACACAATCCTTTCCCCATACCACTTTTGGAAGATTTATCAATTATAATCTAGGAGAACGGCCCCATGTTAGACTTCAAATGCGTCTCATTAAAGATATTTTTTAGGGAGAGTGGTGGAAAAACAAAGAACTGCTGTGCTGTTGTCTTTTACTTCTCTTTAATGTCGGGTTCAGAAGTAATGATGTTGGGAACAATCATTCTTCAAGCCTCTCTTTCCTTGTGTTTACTCATTAAACACGAGAACCAGGTGCTCTCACGGGGAAATGCTCATTCGAACATTGGCTTTAGAAATCAAAAGTCTCTTCACTTTCGCTAACAAGCACAGTCTTGCAGGGAAGGGACCGGGCAAAAAGCAAATCAGGACCCGCTTTAAAAATGAAATATTAGTACCCAGCCCTGCAATATTAGCTCATAGAAGCTGTCCTGATTTTAGAGAGAGATTGGTGGGAGGCATATGATTATTCATGCTGCTTAATGTTGGTTCTCAGTGTTTAGAGCTCCTCTTGGTGAGAGAGGACCTCCTTTGGGAGTGGCTCTGAGTAGTGAAGGTCAAGTCTTGCTCTCCTCCTCCTCTGGAGGTACCTGTCCAATTCAATGACCTGAACGTAGGTGGTTTGTGCCACTTTGGACTCCTGGGCATGCGGGATATCTATGCAGGCTGGTGGGTACAACATGGGCACAACAGGAGTCAACAGGAGACTCAGACCTTGTGATGGAGCAGGTGGAGGTTGAGGAGGTGCCCCAGGGCACCCAGAACATCCATCTACGCATCTGTGCTTGAGCACATCTCCACCCCATATGTGATGTGCTGCCCAGATGCGATGGGGTTAGATCAGGGCTTGAAGGGTAGAAAAGCTCTTGATTCTGAGTGAAGTTCTCTCAGTTTTGTTGAAGTTTTTGTAGGCAGAAATTAGGAGCCCAGAGCCCAGGTCCAAGCTGTGAAGCTGCCTTGACTTTCAAAGTTGCTCTGTCATCTGTGCCCAGAATATTCACAATTTGCTAAGGTATTTGCTATGAATCACCTTTGTCTCCTGCAGTACTGAGGGAACAGGAAAACTCAGGATGAAGATCGCAAGCTGATTTTCTTCCACTCGTTTTTGATGTGGGTTTGATAACCATAGGGAAACAGAGCTTACCTGTTGTATGGGTGTCACCACCAAAGCTGGGAGGGAGGAAAATGCTCTTCCTTCAGATGGATGCATAGGAGGTGGATAAATACATATGCACAGGAGGCAGAGGGCTGTGGTGCAATGATCTCTCTGCATAGAAAAGCCCTTGGGTGTTTTGGTGGAACGCTGAAAACTTTCATATTCCCACAAAGTGGCTGAAACTTTCAACAGAAAAGTAAATTCTTCTTTTGTGGTGGAGTAGAAAGCTCCTATTTCTGCAGGTGATGCTTTTTTTGCAAGATTTCAACCAACCCTAATTTTAGCACCACTTTGGTGAAGCTCAGAGCTGGACCTTTATTTGCACTGATTCAAACCAGTGCCTCCCCCCAGCTGCAAGCGACAGGAGCGGCAAAGCCAGCCTGTGCTCAGGGCACCAACCAGCCCATCCAGGTGCTGACCTCCATTCATAAATATTCGAATCATGAATTGGGCCAAAACGGGGTTTGCTGGAGGGCTCCTCCCAGCCCCAGTCACCACATGGCTCTGCTTGCCTTTGAGCGATCCCATTGATGCCGAACCTGCAGATCGGTGTTAAAAGCTGTGAATGCTGCTCTCCCGCTTCCAGCCCACCTTCCCAGAGCCTTAAACTTTTTACTTGTCCTGCAGGAAAGCCTGTTAGCGGGAAGATATCAAGGGGAATCTGTATAGATCTGATTGGCAAGCTGTGTTCTCAGTTCTTGGTGCTTTTTTGAGTCATCGTCTTTTCCCCGGCAGTGCCTTTTAATTCTGGTTTTATAGCTGACCTTGTTACTGTTGTTAGTGCAGTTTTTTCCTTTCCCTTTTTTTTTTGGCGTAGCACTTCTGTAAATGTTTTTGTTCTTTGTTCTAGTTCACTGTCCCTTTGAGGTTCCCTCTGATGTCTAGTCAGTGGCGTGTTTTTGATAAATCCTTCCCTCGCTGGTGCATCTTCTCTCCAGGTATCAAAAATCAGGGCAATGGTGATTGAAGGGACGCTCATTAGAGCGATATACGATTTCACTGCTGCCACGGAGGAGTGGGTGCCTCCAAGTCAACAAACGGGCCAGCATTTAAACAAAGACACAGGAGCTCTGCCCTTTGGGACCTGCTGGGTAAAACCGCAGCCAAACGCTGGGTCTTTGTGCGCGGGGCTTTGATTGCCACCTGTGCGATGGGGAAAGCAGTGCACTCTGTAAAATACCCATCAATCGCATCCCACTGCAGCCCATGCCCAACATCAAGGGCCAGGAGTGGTCTCCTGCATGGTCTCATGTAGCAGTGGAGGTGAATAATTGGAAAATTATAGGGCAAAACAAGCTCAGTTTTGTAGCTCTTTACTGCTTACAAGGTCTTCTTGTGGTGTGCATGAAGGGGGCTGTGAGATGGGCATGGGACTGCTCAATGGGACTAGAAAGTTCCTAAAATCCTGCTGGCACAAAAGCTATGTTCTGGTGTTGGCCCCATGGGAAGCTGAGCTGGATCTCACCCCATCAGCAGGTATGGTGACCCAAAACACAGCTCAGCCCAACCAAAAACACGTGTTCTGCAGCAGAGCCCGAGTCACATGCAGTTCAAAGCAGTTCCTTTGTTTGCCAAGGGTTCGCTCTAAGGCTCTGCCTCCCTGGGAAGGTCCTGTTCTAGCCACCTGTCCCCAGGCACTAAGGGATCACCCATTGCACAAGGTACCTCTCAACTTGACATCAAATTTGTTGCATCTTCTTGAAGTCCTCTATGGACAGAGAGCAGAGCAGGGAGGACCAGCAGCTCCAGGTCCTTTGTACCAGCCTGATGGAGAACTGGGGAATTTGGGGATCCTCATAAAAGGGAAACCAGCAGTCCCACCTCTGTACTTTCCCAGCATAGGCCTTTTGTCTTGGATTATTCAGGAACCTTTCTTGTGTTATGCATGGTAAACAGGGTTTCCTTGAGTCTCTCTTATGTTAGAGGTTTAACAACACAAAGGGCTTTGTTCTGGTTACGAGAACATCTCCAGGGTTTGTTTACACCAAAGGGCAACGGCATAATAATCCTCTGTGCATCATGCAAGGGCTTGCAACAGGAAAGGTAATGTCTAATGACCTTCATTTCTTAAATGCCTTCCAAACTCCTCCTCAGACACTAGAGGGTGAAGCTCTTCAATTCCACTGAGAAGCAAGGAACAGAGGGAAAATGAGCCACAGAAAGGTCAAAGGCAGTGTCTGAGCCAGGAGACTTGGCTGCTTTAATTTTGCCAGCACTGCTCTATATTCTGAGAACCTTTAGGAAATTAAAGAAACTCTCGGTTGGACAAAGCTGAAGTTGAAAACAGGATTGAATGGCCTTTGGCAATGCCTTTTGTACTTCTGAAATAGCACAAGATGCAGCTCCCTGGCCAGGCGGGCTTCGTTGGCGGTGCTGAGGATCCAGCAGAAATTCCGGATTCCAGCTGACACAAATTCCCAGGACCGTCAGCAAAGCTGCTCAAACAAGGTAGCCTTAAAATAAATTCAACCATAAATCCTCTCCATGGCTTCATTTTAGGAATCAAACCAGCTGCCAAGTGCAAACACTGGAAGTAGATCCCTTAATTTAACATTAACTTCTGCTTGTTGCAACTTGATGGGCATACTCCAAATACACCGCTACTTTGTTCTGGCTCTAATTCACCCCTCCACACCTGCCCAAGCTGCTGGTGACTTTCTCAGTTGGACGCACATGTGCATGTCCTGGTGTTGAGCTGTGTCAGCAAACGCTGCGCCTTGCTGCTTTCAGAGGATTGCAAAACACTTGCTTGGTGCCAACGAGAGAGCTTCAAGCAGCCAAAAGTGAAATGCAAATGGGAGGTTTGGCCCATTGCTGGGGAGCCTCTTCAAAGCAGGGCTCCCCTTCCTGTGATGTGAAGACTTTGAGATGGAAACCCCCCGAGCAAGACCAGCTCTCAGAAGGGATGCCAGCACCTGGGAAAATCAAAGCTTTGAAGATGGGCCTCCCCATTGATAGAAGTCTTTGCATAAGTATCCTCCTATCTCCTCTGATGCCTTTCCAGTGTCAGCAAACTGGAAGCTACAAGATCAGGAGCGGGGTGGGATCCCTCTGATGCACCCTCACTGGAACAGCAGGTCTGGGGTTTGCTGCAGGCTGCCACCCAACCGCGGATGGGTCCGACCGACCTTTTTCCTCCTGACGAAGGGGTCTGACAGGGGAGCTCTAGCAAATCTCGCTGGGGTGGTTGGAGATGTTATTGCACCTCCACTTCCCCTGCAGAGCTGCAGACCGGAGCTGTGCTGACACCATGAGCACTGGAGGGGAAACCCAGAGGCTTTGCTGAGACGAGAGAGGAAGGGAGGTTTTTCCACCAAACCCTGCAGGGCTGAGTCTTTGATTCCCTGCGCCGCAGGAGCAGGGCGAGGAGATGATGAGGCAGTAACAGCACCAAAGCTCCTGCAGATCTCATCTGTTGAAGCCCTAATGTGCAAGATCCTCCTTTTTGGATCTCCCTGAGGCAGATGATGGTGTGACACACAAGGGTAAACACTACAACTCGTCCTCATCCTATCATTGTGGTGTCTTCAGTGGTAGCACGATGCTTTCAACCACTTCCTCCCCTGACTTTCTCTAAAGGAGAATTGGCCGCTTCATCCTCATCCCAGAGCCAGCCTCTCCTCCTCCTCCTCAGGGTGTTCTTCACCAAAGCAATGCTTTCCCTGCAGCAGGCATGCTCACAAACTATTTTATTATTATTTTATTGGGCACTCTTTTATTTTAATGTATGCCCTGCTGAATTGCAAGGAAAAAATATTTTCTGGTATAATTTTTTCTTACAGAGGAACCTTAAAGCTCTCGTTTTTCCTCATCCCTGAAATTCCCACCAATGGGACATACAAAACAGGAAGGAGCGAGGCTTCATCTCGCTTTTCATCCTTTCCTCTAATCAAGTGACGCTCCTTAGCAGCCTGCAGTACCTGTCTTGGAGCCTGTTTTGGGGTGAGGAGTGTCCTCTGGCCAGGAAGGACGGGGGTGGAAATAAAAAGAAACCCCTCAGGCTCTCCCCTGGAAGAACTTAGAGTGCAGTTGCCTGGAAACACAGGTCAGGAGAAAGGTGTTGGCTAATGAAGTGTTCATGGAAATAATTTGGTGTATGGATAAAGGGCAGGAGGAGTTTGCACATCACTTTCTGGTTGCGTTCCTTAGGAGACCAACATGGTCTGTGTTCCTGAGAGCATCGCTAATAAGAGATGTTTCCCCTTTGCTTGTCATTCTCCAAATCTCTGAAGATTTCTTCCTAGGTTTGGGGTACTTTGGGAGGGAAATGCACCCTTACATTGAAATGGCCAGGAGAGGGCTCCTGCGGAGAAGGAGGTCCCTCTCTGGTCTCTCAAGTGGAGCATGGCTGCTCTTGGGTCTTCACAGAGGGAAGTTCAGCCCCGTGCTTGCTCAGCTGGATTATTTTGATCATTTCAAAATATTTCATTTCTGAACATGAAATCCACAGCTTATGGCCACCAGAGCCAAAACTGGAACTCGCTGTTAAACACAAAACTGGTTAAAACTGCATGTTATGGTCTTAATGAATTATCTTCTGTTTCAAAAGGGGGAAACAGTGAAGAATTGCTGGCGTAAGTGTAGAATAAGATTTTTTCAAAGGAATTACCCCAGTGAAGGCCCAGGATAAAAGTATTTTCACTAATAGCATTAGACCAAGAAGGAGCACAGCAAGAAATGCCAAATGTAGTCTCTAAATGCTTAAGCAACTTGAAATCTAAAGATGAAAAGGAACAGTACACTAACTATTTACTCTTATTAATGCTGAATTGTACAGAAGTACATTTATATTTTATACCTCTTTGAACTGGGAAATGTGTATAATTCCCACAAGAGGATAAAGTATTTTTGCACTGAAGGATTAGAGAAGTGCCGTTTAGGAGACAATTTAAGGTACAGCTCTAAAAGGGACTTTGACAGTAGGTCTGGCTGCTGATTTTGTGCTTTCATTAGTGCCCAAAATTGGTGGATCAGGTCTGCACTTTGTGAGCAAAGGCGGTGAGTGGATGCAGTCCTAGCAGATCTTAAGCAGATTGCTGGGTTATTTGATGGGGGAGTTCTGCTTAAAAGTCAAGAGGCTGATAAATGTCTTTGCCCGGCTGATAAATGTCTTTGCCCACTTCCCAGCCTTCGTGATGGTTCCCACCACCATGACCCATTGGACCTCCTCCATCTGCAGCCACAGCCTTTGTAAGGCACTTCCATTGCAGCACATCTCCTCAAACCCGAGTAAGTGCTTGGTTGTGCTGGATGTTCCCGTTTGAACCCAATCCATCACCTCCTTAGATGCATTTCTCTGTTGGAAGGTTATTAAGAGTGACGAGCCTCTAGTAGTGTAATCTATCATTTGAATAAAGCGACTGCTGCGTTCTGCAGGTGACTCCTTTGTGGTCACGCTCGGAGGAATAACGTAAGGAACATGCCTTTAAACTTCATCATGGTACGCAAAGGGTAGGAAAGATAAATAAACACCGAACAGCATCAGCTTGCACCATCAAGCTAACAAGCTCCATCGCATCAGCTGGAATGGCTGGGAAAGGATCCTGCCCCTTCTGAAATGAAGCGGTGCCTGAGTCATTTTTATTTGTTTGAATATAACATCGGATCAAACCAGTAGCCTAATAAGGCCAGAAATATTTTATTGGGATGACAAAATCCCAATTATCCAGGACCTTCTGTCTGTGACTTTGCTCTCTAGCACAGCAGCCAGGGGGATCTAGGAGGGCCCAGCCCACGCATGCTGCCCTCAACCCACACTCATGGGCTCATATTTGGTTAATTTTCAAGAGCATCCATTTATCATGGACCCACCATTTCAAGCATGTTCTGGCCATGAGCTTCGTGCTGTTGCGAGGGATCACGGCTTTACCTCCTTCATCCCAGGACACTGCCAGGGATGGGGGCCAGCGATTTTGAAGCAGCAGATATGGGTTTGAAGGCTCCATTGTGCCAACCCACCGTGGGGAGGGGAAGAAGAGCAGATAATGAGCTACTGCATGATCAACCACGAGAAGAAGGTATAAAAGATATAGACCATTAGAAAAGAACAAGGCTTTAAATGCCATCTGAGATTTTAGCTGAAAAGGCCTTTATTAGGTTAAAAAAAAAAAATCTACATTTAACAATATAGAGTACCCAGTCCTGTAGATTTCTACTGCAAACTCCTCTGAAGTAAACTACAAAGGATTGTGATGTTTCTTCTTTCAGACTTTTTTTTCATATGAACTTTTTTTTTAAGGCACCGTATCCCAGTGAACTATCCTCCATTTCTTTTTCTTGCTGAAGCTGCAGATGTACATTATGCTAGTGTGAAAAAAAGCTAATTAAACTGCATAGACTCTGCAGGAGGCAGCGAAGGCCTGCAGTGCACGGGGGATGATTGATTTGGACTGTCACACAGCTCTGCTGGGTGTCATAACTTAGTGACAAATAAAGGATTACAGTGTCCCAGAGTAACTCTCTCCCTTTTATTGTTCACCAGACATCAAAGCACAAAAGCATATTAGCATTTTTAATAAGTAGTTAGGTCAGTCGTGGCTTACAGTTTGGAATTACTTTGTATAAAACTGAAAAATGAAAGAAAAAACCAAACTTATTGGTAGATTAAAAAATATAATACCCACAAGGCAGGAGCGATTCTTCCATTGCTTTCGATCTAGAGTGTGTTATTTGGCTAAAACACACGGGGAACGAGGGTTCCTGGCCCATTGTCTGAAAGCGAGATTTCTAGCTAGAAAAATAATCTTAAGAAGTTGAAAACATTTTATCAAAAAAACAATTATTGAAATTCCAGCGTTAGAGGCCCATACGGCGCATTGTTTGTGCATTTTTCATGGGGAGCTTATTGTTTTCTGCTTACAATTAGCAGTATAAAACAATATTTTTTTATTATAATCACCTTATCTCTAATGAACATGTATCCCTGGAAATAAAATTGTAAGTATCTTGTATTTTTAAGAAAGCGTAATTTGAGGGTGTTTACTTTAAATAAACAGAACTTAGATATGAAAATGTGAACCAGGATGGAATAATGAAGCTGGGGTTCTTATCGGTATACAATTAGCCTGGCATAATTGCTAGCATTTCCCTTTGAAGTGGGCAGGGGCCTTTTTGATGGCGCTGCTCTGCTCGGCAGCAGCAGACGAAGTGTCACAACCGGGGACAACGTCTGCGTGCAGGACACTCGGGCACTCACTTGTGTCTGTGCGTCCACACACACAGATGGGGCCTGGGGAGAGAGCAAACCAAACCCCAATGGTGGCTAAAAAATGTCCCCTTCCCAATGGAGATGACCCAAGCGATGGCACTGCCGTGAATCCCAAGCATCGGGGAGGTCTGTCCCCGTATCCTGGTGGAGAGCTTGCTTCCAGGACTGCACACTTTAATACATTCATAAATACCAGAAGGGGTTTGAGCTAAATCTCTGTATGTGAGGATCTTGGCTGGAAACACCGTTCTTTACGGCGCAGTTGATCAAAACCAGAGGTGGAGGGAGAGGTGAGGTTGGATGGCCCCAAAGCTGCTCCTCCATCAACATCATCAAGATGTGAGATGCAGTCCCTAAAAGCGGTTTATTCACCTCAAAGCACCAGCACATTTTTTTAATCACAAGTGTCACTGTTATCAGTTGCTATCCTAGCACTGTCATTAACAGGGTGCTATTATCTTTTGTATTGGCCTTTGGGAAATTAACCCTTTACTAATGGCCTGCTTTTCTCTTGATGCTTACTTGCATCCCTTGCTGCTACTGCATATTACATCGCAAGGACGCATCAGGGATGTTTTTGGTGGCTGGAGCCACGTACTCTGAACCTACCCTGCAAGATAAGCAAGGAACTCAAAAGTCCCATTGTAGTTTGTGTGAAAATGCCACATTTCAATGGGACACTTAACTGAGTTAATCTCAGACCTGTTCTGTCCCCTCACCAGGCCGGCATGGTCACTGGTGAGAGCTGATGGCACCACCAGACTCCAAAAATGGGACGACTGCATCCTTCTGCGTGGGCAGCAGCCATTTGGAGGATACCTTCCATTGCTCCCAGTTATCTCCTTTAATATAAATTTCTAATTTTCTTGCCATTTCCTTGCTTTTTCGCAGCTGTACAGGCTGCCCTCCTGCGCCACCAGGACCAACAGACTTCCCTCTGTCAGGGACAGCAGCTGCTGGAGTGAACACACTGCATTAGGAAAGAATAACGTGTATTTTTAAGATGGGCCTTTATATAGTTTAGAAGCTGGAAACAAGGAAGAGAGCCAAGATCTCTGTGGAGCTCCAACAAATATGCCATGGACCATCAATGGTGCAAGGCCACATTTAAGGAACTGCTGGAATGAGCCATAACAGCTGTAAAACAGATACAGTTTTCATATTATCCCCGGAGAGATGTTTCCTCCTCTTTTATAACAATTCTTTTAATACTTTTTAAAATGAAAGCTTCATTTTCTTGGTATGAAATTACCTTTTTAAGGAAAAAAAAAATCAAAGAACTTACCATGAGAAAAAAACCTGGCACTTGGATACCCATGTGATAGGCACCTTATAAATACCTGTGATAAATAAGAAAGATTGCCATGAAAGTAATCTTAAGAGTCTGTCTTTCATTTTCCAGGACAAGAAAATGTTTCTCATTTAAAGATGAAATAATATCATTAACCCATCATCTTGTCCCTACCCCAAAGGGACTTAAGATACAGTGGAGATATCCAAAGAGCAGGGAACTGTATTTACCATTCTGTAGGTGCCAAAACACTGAGACACGGTGCAGGAATTTTTGATGACGGGATTTCTGCCTAAATTTCATTTCCTTTCTTTGGTTCAAATAAAATCTTTCATTTAATTTTAATGTAGCACTTTTTAGTAAATCCCAACTTGCCAGACTTTGGGGCCTTCAAACCTACATCCAGAGCTGAATTTTGCAGCGTGAATCCACTGCTATTATTTGTGTGAGTTTGTCACAGTGTGTTTTGGTTCCTCTATGTTCTCAGGGCTACGAGGACATGATGGACGGGTCCGTCTTCATATGATGGATGAGCTGGAAATCTCAACAGGACACAGGATCTCAATATAGGAGACTCAAACTTGGCAGGAGTCAGCAAAATCCCTTCTGCACTCACTACAAAAGGTGATTTGCATGAGGTTTGTCACAAAGTCCAGTCCAGGATCTTATTTTTTTTTCCTCTTTCTTCCAAAAGAAATAGCCAACAGTGTAAACAGATTTTATTTTCTATTGAACATATCAGTGTAATTTTGTGCATACCTGCTCTGCCTTTTCCAGTTATTTCTCTAGACCTTTCTGGGATCTGGGAGTCTTTCTTTGTGAATCCAGTACGCTCGCTTACTCTTGTAATTTGGGAGGCTCCTGCATATTTGAAAATGATGGCTTCATTTGTTTTTCCAAGTTCTTACTGAATCACTTGTTGGTGTACAAGTGACATTCCAGGCACCAGATTAATGAAAGCGCCTTTCTTCTTTGTACAAGTTACATTACGTCAGAAATTTCTCCACATACACACACACCAGTTCCAGCTATCTGATTGATACACTTGGACATCACGCATGAAATATGCCTTTATTCATGTATTTGTGTCTATAAACTGAAAAGGACCCTTTATTCTGGAGGAAGAGTCCTGCAGCTCGGAGCTGAGCCGCACAGCTCCGTCAACAGTCGAGCTGGCCACCCTCCAAAAATCCAGCCTTATCTCTTCAAGCAAAATCGGTGGAAGGAACCACAAAAGTGAATTTTTAATGTGGAAAAAACCCCAAAAAACTCATGACATCACTTCAAAGACGTGACGGGCAGATGCGTGTTGCCCCTCAGCCCCACTCTCAGCAATGGGGCTTCTCTTGGTGCCCGCTGGGAAAGCAAAGGGCAGAGTTTATCTGACCCTAAAATTCATTACCTGAGGGCTTTGCTCTTAGGGCTCCATGGTCCATGTGCTGCACAGCGTGGAGTGGAGAGGCTGAAGCGGGGAAGCCAGGAAAGCAGCCAGCGGCACAGGTGGAAAAAGGCTCCTATGGGGCCAGCACATTTCAGATGTGTTGCACAACCACATCCCGGAGCAGCTGGGTGTTGTGTCCTTGTTCCTGGTATTGCCTGGTGTGGAGATGGAGATGAGGATCCATTCACAGTGGATATTTATGATACAGGAGCCTCAGCCAGACGAGGGCACCATTGGGCCTGGGCACTCACTCTCCCATAGCCCTTCTGGCCCACAGGGCAAGACCTAACAGGCAGAGGAGAAACCAGTCAGGACTGGGAGCGCTGAGCCTTCGTCCTGGACAATACTGGTCTGAAAGCAAAATGTGACCTCTGGGTGGTGCTTCCTTCACTCTTTTTATCCCAGGCATGGCTATCAGGGAGAGTTTGGACAAAACATTGCGGTGGGATTTCTTTCCATGCACCAGGAAGCTGGTGGAGCTGTCTGTACTTTTGACCAGATAAAACAACGAGAAACAAGTTTTAGTTCGGCAAGAGTTGTTCAAATCACGACAAGTCCCACCGAGGTCTGGAGAAGTTCGTGTTTGCCTGGCCCTGACATCCATAATTTCAAACCTCATCCTAGGACTTTGAAAAATACCCGAGACATGGGGCTTCTCAGGAGCCTGTTAGCGAAAGAATTTCCATCATCCACGAGCCATTAACGACCTTACACAAAGTGGCACCTTAGCAGAGAAGCCAAAGCCGATAGGGGCTTAATTTCTCTCCTGTCCCTCCTCAAACTGGGCCATGGCTAATGCCAAAAGGAGTTCATGCTCTTACTGCAAGAGCTGTGGGATAGAGCATTTCAGTCGCGAGCTTCCTATTTACTTCATTGCTTTTAAGACTCTTGCTGGTTTAAGCACACAGTGCTCTGGAAGGAAGCAGTGGTATTTGCAAAAAAAAAGGCTTTTTTTGAGAAATACTTGTGCATCTTATGCAAAAGCAAAGCCGATCAATGGCCAAGAGGAAAAGCAAAGCCCCAAAGTAGTTTTTAACTAAACAGTCCAAAATGTGGGGGGGTGGAGGGAAGAAAAGTGCCAGCAGGTCTGTGCAAAAATACCTAAGCATGGCCATGTAATATATATATCACAGGGTGCGCAGAGGATACACAGATTTAGGGGTGTTGTGGGGGCACAGCACAGTTCTCATGCTTGTGCTCAGCAGAGGACTTTATTTTTTTCTCCTTTTTCAGTTGAGAATGAGCTAAAACGACAGAGACAGAATGGAAAAAATAAGCAGGCTTGAATCTGGACTAAATATACTAGCAGGATAGAATGTTAATTTTACCCAGATTTGGTTTTGCTTGGGAGAAAAACAACACTTTTGTCTTTTGGAGCTGTCTGTGTAATGTATAAATGTATAAATGTGGCGCTTCCCAATGTGACTGCAGTGACAGCCACGGCCAGGTCTGCTCTCATTACCATCCCCTTGGAGATATTTCCTATCAGGATATGGCCTCTCCAAACACCTCTCTCTAAGATAGTTTTAGGTGAAGCTGAGAGTCATAACTCCAGGTTTTCTTGCTCTGGTTGGCTTGCGTCAGCCCTTAATTAACATGGGAGTATTTGGGAATTTGATTGAGAATATTGAATCCATTAATAAGATGCTTAGATGATTACACAAAGTTAGTTGTGAACAGCCTGATGCTTTAACTGCTGCTTTAGCTGATTCCTGATTTGATGAAGATTCAGAGTAATCAAAAAGGCTCAGGTAATTAATGTTCGTCTGTGACATAAAATGTTTTTAACCACCCACCCCTTAACAAGTGCACTTCTTCCTGCTTTAGAAATACAACATTTCAGATATAATTTAGAGAAAACCAAGGAAATTCCACGTGAAAAATAATGAGTCAAGGAAAAGTTATGGTAGTGATAATATGAATGTTTTTGTCGTTATTGATTTTATTTAGTACAAATAAGACTATGCTGGTGTCAGTGCAATGGTGAGTGCAAAGAAAGCCCTGTCTCTTGTATGTCATGGACAGGAGGAGGTGTTTGGCTGTGGAAAAAGCCACTGTGAGCATTGCTGGTGGCTGGCTATAGGACTGGTGCCGTGCTTTTGGGTATGGTCCTGCACAGCTTCTGGGTGGGGAAGCTCGTGGAAGAGAAAAAGAACCTTGTTTGTAGAATCCTGCTGTCCTTCTCCTCTGTCCGGTTGGGCAGGGAGCATTTGCAGTGAAGGACAGGTAATTTCTGCTTTGCGTTACTCACAGAAAGGCCTCATCTCGTGTGATGCTTGGGGGATGTCCAAAGGACCCCGACCTCCTCTAACAGCACTAACATTAAAATATTCTGCTGCAGGATCACAGCGACATCTGAAACTTTCCTTCAGTCATTTTGTTCCCCCTCCTTTTTTCTCATCTCTTTGGGTCCTTTGGCCCATATGTTGCTAATTTTCTGTCTTTTCAAAGCACTCTGTTTCATTTAAAGTCAGAATACATTCTATTCATCACCACGAATACTAGAGAAAAAAGAGACCACAAAGGTCAGTGTTTCCCTTAATATATAAAATAAATGAGCAAAGCATTGAGGTTTTTTTCTTTAGCTTATTACTTTTCTTAATCTACTTTTTGGGACTACTGTGTGAGATCACAGGAGAGACTTAAGCAATCGCTCCTAGAAAGGCTTCTTATATATTCTGCAAGAAAGAAGTCCCTCAAAAATGCGTGTCTTTGTTGTTTGATCTGCTGAGCCAGGCTCCAATCAAGCTAATTACTGGTCAGCAAACTGGTGTGCCTCTGTGGTGACATGCACAAGTGTCCATTGGACTTCCCTTGCCAGGAGCTCGCTTATACCTCTATCGCGTTTACCCAGGAAAAAAAATGTCCTTTGCTAAGATATGGCATCTACACCTTGAAATCTGTGCAAAGGAAGATAAGCAGAGAAAGCACTGAACACGGAGGTTTTTAACGTAATAATTCAGTAGATCGTGATGCAAGTTAAACTGCTAAAATCACTTGAAACTGAGGAAGGCACACAAGATGATCTGCTCGTTTAAATTCTGATGCAGAGGTCGGGTCTGTTTGCAGAAGGTGATCACAGGATTGAATTTCTGGAAGGACTTGTAGCAGGCTGCCATGCATCTTGCAAAGAGTTCTTTATAGCAGTACCCAATATTTCGTTGCTTCTCTACAACCTGCAGCGACAAAAGCTGATCCCTCTCCAGCTGTGACAGTGATGGCAGCGCTTGGGCCAGCCCACATCAGCCCTCGCAGGCTGGAGTGACCCAGGAGGCACAGCCAAACCCAAAGTCAACTGCAGAGCCAAATGAACCTTTCTGTACAAAACCTCAGACCACATCAAAGTGCTGGGATTTCTGTTCTCTTCTTATGAACTTGGAATTCGGGCCAAGTTAGTTAAAATGTTCATCAAGCCTCATCAAGACTCTGATCTTTGTAGTTGATCCGGGCCTGAGAATTGAACTAATCCAAGTTTGGGCTTCAAACCAGCCAGGAGCAAGTGTTGTCTGGTGCGGGATGGAGTGCTGAGTAGATGGTGGTTGGATTTCCCCCATTCCCAGGCTGTGTTGTGGTATCACATGGTGGATGGACGTGCTTGGGAACCCAAATCACCCCAAACATAAGCCATGGGGACTGAAGTGGTGGGATTCCCCTCAGGAATTTTGCTGCTGGTCGTTTGCTCAGCCACTTAACCAGAGCCATGGCCAGAGCAGACCCAGCTGAGGTTGCAACCTCCTCCCTGGGTTTTGATGGATGTCACACATCGTCCCCTCTGTGCACCTTCCCACTGTAAGATCATTTGGGCAGAGACCTGCTGTGTGTTCAGGACACTTGCACGGGGACTCAACTAATAAATAACCTCAGGAAAGTTCCCTTCAGTGCTATGGGATGCCTACTTTCATCTGGCAGTGCTTCAGGGCTGGCACTTCATCAGTAGGTGAAAAAAGCCAAGTAATATGGTGCAAGTAAAACTATTACAATCTGGGGTATTTCCAAAACAAGGTCCTGACCAGAAAAGAAAAAAAAAGGGAAAAAAAAGATGGAAGAAGCAGGCAGGGAGGGGTTTTAACAGCTGTAAGTTTGGAGCTGTAAATTTGGTATAAATAACATTTCTGGTTGTTTTTGAGCAAGTACAGAAGTCGCATATCTGTAAGTGAAACTTTCTCGCTTTGCAGAAGGGATCCATCAATCCAAATTAAGAGTGCTCAGAGGGAAGCAGGACAATGCTACTGAAGGAATCACAGCTTAAAAGCCAGTGAGCAGGCAGGCAGCTGGATTGGGAGCCTTTCCACCACGGGGCTGTTTGATCTCTGGAGGTTGATACAAGACCTGCAGACACGTAATGGGTTCTTTTTGAACAACAGGCCTGCAACTTTTCTGCATCTGCAACTGAAAACACTGTGGCAATGAAAGGAAGCGGGGTCTTTTAGGTCTTGTTTCTGGCTCTACCACTAATTTAATGCATGACCTTGGGCAAGCTGAAAAGCATCGCCGACCTCAGTTTACCTACTGAGAAAATGGGAGTGGTAACACTTATCAGCCTCTGCGGTATCCAAGATTTCGCTAATACGCGTTTCCTCGGTCTGCTGAGACAAGTGAATCATGGCTCTCCCCATCTGTGAGCATCCTCCTTCCCTCTCCTCACAGCCCGATGGAAACACGTGCTCATAATTCGGTGTTGGAGCGTTATAACCTGCTCCTGACCTCCAGCAACGGAGCATTTCCAGGCAAGTATGCACCATGATATCATCCTGCCCATCGGCTGATGCTTTCCATGAGATACACTCCCTGCTTTCAACCAAGGAAAAAATTTTAAAAATCACTCTTAGAAAGGCACAAGCACTTTCAAGCCTGACTTTTCCATCTCGTGCCCCGTTCGGCTTGCACACTATTAATTTAACACCCAGCTGGTAGTAAAATTAGGTGCTTCCTGAGCATTATGTTTTTTAAATTGCTTTCTTAATGCTTTCTGCTCTATCAGGGCTGTCCTGCTGAGGAGAGGGCTAATACCTTCTCCCAAATTCAACTTCTCTCTCAGCATTGCTGTACAACAGAGAACAATATCCCTGTTGTCAATGTGACTTTTTATCAAAGATGCCCAACAGGCCCTCAGGAATTCCTGCAAATCTTCCACATCCTGAGGTAGTTTCAGATCTGTGGCTTCTGGGTTCGTTAGACCTTGCATGCTGCTCCCTTAATGAGGACACAACCCATGGTGCATCCCAGAGCAGGGAGGGTGACCCCCTTTGCCAGGGATGATTTTGTCCAATGGAGATTTCCAATGGAGATCAGATTTTGACTCCAGGAGCCATGAAACCAAACCCAATGGCAGGCAGCAAAACCTATAGCAAATTACAGTATTTTCCTTAACCTGCAAGGAAAGGAGGGGGATAAAGAAGGACCCTACATGAGACATCCCATGTCTGATCACACTCCGTGCTTCCACGGCTATTGAAACTCTCTGATTCCCCTGTTTGAGATTTGGCTGCAACATCCCATTTGTTCCAAGCAGATATGTAAAGTCTCCTTGGTATTCAGGTTCATTTTAAGATTTACATTTTGTATTTCCTTGCTCTTTTTCTGACGAAGTACATAAAACAGAATTGTAAATGTTTAGGAAAATCAAAGCTATTCTTAGATGCTTGCAATTCTACTAAGTTTGTATTCTCTAATTTGCTCCATGAAAGGAAAAGGAAATCTGGGAGAGGAGCTTGTAGATTGCTTTTTGAGGTTTTCTTTACTGCCTCTCCATTGAAACTTGGGGCTCAGAGTGATGTTTCCCAAGGCAATTTGAAAGTCTTATCAGGAACCATTGCCTCCAAAGGACACGTCTGCAGTCGCCTCTCCTACCTTTTCAAGGAGCTGTAGTGGAGACTTTTACAGTTAATTACAACAAAACCAGCTCCAGCAGATGTCCAAAAGCTTGGCTAGACCCCTCTACCCTGGAAAAATTCATGATATAGGAGTAAACTCTGCCTAACTCATTTTTACATAAATGCTATGATTTTCAGGGTAGAGTGCAATGCACAGTGCTGAGGCATAGCCATGGCTGTAGCAAACTTAACTCTTAATATCATGAGCCAAAATGCCAATCAGTCTCTTGGCCAGCCCCATTGGTGCTGACACATTCATGGTCCACCCCTGCATACATCAGAGATTGTAAACTACTACGGGGGGGAGCGGGAAGAAGCAGTTTCAGATTAGGATCTTTGGAAGAAAATCACTCCCGGGGTAAACCCAGGCTAGATCAAATCAGCCCTTCTTTTCTCTCCTTTCCGCACAGTCAACACCTTGAGAAAGTTCAGCCTGGCAATACCAACCAGGAAGGGAAATGCTGAACACAGCTCCCAACCAGCAGAACCAGAATTTTCAAAGGCATGAGAATTGCATCCCCCGAAGCCAGCCCCGGCATCGCTCTTGGGGCTCCGCTTCTGAAGCTGAAATTAAAAGAATAAAATAAATCGGTAGGGTTGTTACTTCACCCTCTGCGCAGGTTTGCAGCTCTGTGGGAAAGGCAGGTTTATCCAAAGCCTTGCAGTGGCTGTGTGGGTTGAGGAACACAGCTCTGCAGTGCAATTCAGGAAAATCGAGCCCTTTCCTGCTTTGCCACCAGTCTGCTGGAAAAACTGAGCGCTTTTCTCTCCTCATGTGCAGTAACGGGAATTTCCAGTCCAGAGAAAACTTCTCATATCTGAAATTAGAAAAAAAATACCAAAAAAAATTAGAAACAAGAGATGTGGAATTTTCCACAAATGGAAATTTTAATTTTTGGAGAACATTGCTGCACACCCACGCTCAGCTGCCAGCACAGCATCCCCATGTCCTGCTCAGCCCCAGGGACCAGCCAGGTCCCATGGCTCTGGCTGGAGATGGGCAGTGATGCTGGAGCCCTGAGGACCCGATGGATAAAAACATTGGATAAAAATCTAATGTAACACATAGTTTCTGGTGAAGATTTTTTTGATTCTCTCCTTAAACCACAAACTTCCTACCGACCGGCATGGAGAGCACACATGCTAAGGACAAACACGTGCCTGTAGGGTACCTACCAGCTCTGTTCAGCGCAAGCCATGCCAAGCTTGTGTCTACCCCTTGGCCAAAAATGTCCCCAATGTCCCCTCCAGGCTGGCTGGCTAAACCTGGCCGCAGGGCAGATGTTCAGCACATCTTGGTGGAGTTAGAGGAATTTGGCACGGTGTTTTACCTTTGCAAGTCGGCTCTGGAGGAATGCTTTGCACATATGAACTATCTCATGCTCACCAAACCGCTTATTAGTTTCAGGCACTGGCCCCTGTATTATTATGGCCTTGATAACTTTATTAAATTCAGCCCCAGCTTATTCATCTTGCAGAATGGCCCTAACTATTTGTAGATATTTTAAAGTAGCCATCCTTGCGCCGTGATCGCTTCCAGACCTCGCTGAGAGACACGCATGTGTTTGAAATGCCTGCTTTCCTTCTCCATTTCACCATAAAGTAGCCAATTTAATTTTGCACAATACCGTTTGATAACAACCATGTGTGTGTGTCTTCAACGTTTATACACTTCAGAGAAGGTACTGCTTGGTCAGTGTGAGATAATTTCACAAAGAAAAACGGAACCAGATGTTACTCCTTTTTACTTGGCTTCTCCATCCTCCTATCTTGTTTCCAATGTCAATCTCCACTCAGGTTTTCCATTACCTTGGGAAGGGGATATCTTTACACTTTATGTTTTCATTACCAACACGCCTGACAAAGTGTGCAGAGTAGCTGAGGTAGATGATTATCAGCTTAGCACCTCGGAGATCATTATCAAACGGTAACGATGCTTGGGGAGACAAACAAAGGGAGAGGACACGTGTTGGGTGTGTGTTTGAAGGAACTCCAACGGGAAAGGTCAACTTTTGGATCAAATCTTGTGGACTGTGTCCAGATGCCTGAGATGCAACCTTGAGCGTGCTGGGGAGGAGCAAGGGGCATCCTCAGCTGCAGCAAATGGGCAGGAAAATCCACAGATGAGCAGATGTACTTGAACTGTTTGGAGATGGTGTTATTTGATGAGGTCTTGTTGCTCTTTATGGACCTCCTGTCTGGCTGGCAGGGTAGAGGTAAAAGTGGCAGCTTGGGAGAGTTACTTGTGTGTCGGGAAAGAGAAGGGGAACTTCCCTGAAGTTATAGGATGGGGCAGAGAGAGGGATTTGCTGAAAAAAAGGAGGAAAGAGTTTTGCCAGGTAGTGAGTAGCTGGCCAGGGGACACCCTGCGTGGGGTCAGGAGTGAAAGCAGCAGCCTGGGAGAATAGATACAGAAGTGATGGAGACCTGGGAAAGGCCGTGGTCTCAGGCCATGGGTGGAAAGCAGGATTTGATGTTTTGGTGTCACTGTGAAGCTCAACGACCGGCAGGCCAAGAGGAGACCGCCAGGGACAAGGGGCACTGATGGCACTGAGCAATCTCCTTTCAGAGCTGCCGGCTGTCACCCAGAACACAGCTTATCTCCACTTGCACCATGAATTTCCCAGCTGTGCAGGATGGATCCTGTGGACACATTGCTCTGCAGCAGTCTGCGTTACAGTGGTTTTGCTGCTGATGGTCTGCACAGAAAAGCTGTGTTTTCCAGCAACGTTTGCTATCACGCACCAGGCTCACAGCTTGCACTTCAAGGAGCAGAGGGAGCTGTTATCTCCCTGGATATCAGAGCACAGGCAGCACTGTCCCACACATGACCCGTCCTGGTGGCAATGACACATCAGCCCCAAAGCCGTTCCAGCGAACAAGACCAAACACGGCCCAAGCGAGCGCAGAGACCTGCGAGCTCGAGCTGCCCAGCAGTGTTCTCGCAAGGCTGTACAGTTCTGTTCTGCCTCATTTACAGGTGCTTTTACCTCCACACCAGCTGTTATTAAGCTCCATTAGGAGAACTCCCGTGACTCACCGGCCTTGTGACATCCTGGCAGGCGCGAGCGCTTGGCTGCCTCTCGCGCGCTGCCGGGGCCGGAGGCGCTGGGAAGGAGCCGTTATTGCAAGGAGTGTCCAGCCCCGCTCAAAGCTGCTTTTTGGGACAGCCAAGATGGACAGGAATAGATTCCAGGGCAGTGCCTGGTTCCTCTGGCTTGGACTCATGGAGACCTGTGTATGGCTTAGGGGACAACAGCAGGAGTCCACCGAGGACCTCCAAGAATGACTTTGGCTTTGAGGATGTCGCATGCTTTCTTCTCATTGCATTTCTTCACCCCTTTTTATTTTGGTTAGAATATGAGCTCAGCGTGAGCCTTGCATGTATTGCTATTTAGTTAAATCACCCCAAATTTGCAGAAAACCTTCTACAGGCGTGAGCTGATCTTATGTGTCATGCTCGTTGCCGTGAATACGCTATGGCATATGGTAAAGCACGAGAAATGGCCATATTCTCCAAGCAGCTGGCTGGAGTCCTGCAAATCCTGTTACCGGGTGGCATGTAGGCCAATGAGCAAAGGTTCTGCAGAAAGGAGTCTTGATAATCACCATTTCTTAGGGATTAATCTTAAATGCCTTTGCTCCCTTGTCACTGCTTGCAGTAATAACAGCAGGTGCCCATGCAGAAATCCTTTTCCCAGCACCTTCTTCATGTCTTTGCTTTCCAAGAGGGAAGTTGAAAGCCTTTCTGACAAGGATACAGAAAAAAAACACTATCAATTTTTTAGAAGTCTTTTTCTCTTGAATTGTCAACTGTTTGTGATTTTTTTTTTTTTGCAGGCGTTAAAAAAGTAATTTTGTCACTCTATGCATTTTCAATCTGGTAAATTGTAGGAGAAAGCAGTTCCACTGGAGGCCTAGCTGGAAGGAAGGAGAGGTATTTGCTTAATACATGCTTAACTGGCAATCATCTTGGCAATGTCTTAGCCTCGCTGCAGTCAAGGTGGCTTTCATCACTGGAGGTATAATTTGACTCTGCCTTTCCAATTGCTCCTTCCTCCCTTCCTCTCATCTCCCGCTACAGTCTACCTAAACTATTAAAAAACCAGCTGCCCCAAGCTGGTGAGATGGAGAGTGGTGCCCTGTGCTGATGAGCACGGTGGCAGCTCTAAACGGTCCATGCTTGTGCCTACAGGGAAGGTACTGGTGAGGGACTCGGTGCCGCTGTCACCTTTATTCCCTCCAGGGCTCCTTGGAGCAGCCACCCACAGTCAATTGTCCCATTGATTTCAGTGGGTATCAGATGAGATCTTTGGTTCCTGAGGGCAGGATTATCAACCGGGAATATCTAAGGTGAGGGCTTAGCTCCACATAAAGGTGTGCAGACAAGGGAGTGGATTTTTAGAAGGGTGAGTTCAGGTATTCAGAGTTGCTGCAAATTCTGTTTAGTAATTAAGGTACTAAAATCCTCATCCTCTGGTGTTTACACACAATCTCAGGTATGTAACTCGGGTCACCTGGTTTGAAAAGGATGAAACTGAGTTCTTAAGTACTTTAAAAAGTACTTAACATATTTAATGTTAAACAAAGTGTAAATCTTTATCGCACTCCACCGAAGTCAGAGCACTGTAAGTGCCACCATGCCTGGTCCATGTCACCCCCATCAGAGTCCAACTAATGTGAGGGATGGAAGTGTGTTTGTGCAAACAAAACTCAGTCAGTATTATGATGATTTTCATACAATTACAGAAAATTTTGTAATCTAACTTAGACTGTGTCATCCAAAGCACTTTGAAAAGTCCTGGCCTTTGAAAAGAGTCTGGTTAAGAGCTCCGAGCCCCTATTGCTCCTCCTCTATCATCCCAACACCCTGGTCCCTATTTTCTAGGTCATCCAGGCATGGCTTTCTTTTCTGTGAAAAAGCTCAGGTCATTTGTCAGTGACAACAGGAGACAGATCTTTTGGTGATGTAAATCAATGTCACTTCAAAGCTTCAATGGAGCAATACTTATTTACACCTCCAGATATCAGATCCTTATGCTTCGCTTTTATGTGCGTCAAAGATCTTCTTTTCTGAAAGGTAACGTTTTGTTGCAAATTTCTGTAATTAAGCCACCTTGTTTCTATGGCAGTAGACACTATACAAATTAATAAAGTAAATATCCCAGCACAGTTTAATTCTGGCAAGGCCGTGCTAAAAACCTTTCCATCATTCCTCATTATGAAGGCAGCAAAACGTGCTTAACAGACTATCTTATCAAAATTAGGGAAAACGTTAAACTTCCCAAAAAAAACCTTCTTTTGAAAAGTTGTTCTAAGCAAGTTTCTAAAATCTCAGAAGTATTAAATCCTCATTAATATAAGCTCAATGTATTTATGGTGTCAAAAATGTGTTTTATAAAAGCCAAAAGCAGAGTTGCACAAGTTGCCTCATTATCAATAATCTAGCATCGTCCCTTTTATGTGTCATTTCTTTACACAATATACTATCATTTATGACTTTTAGCAAATACATCATGGCAAAGGATTACTCTCATCAGAGGCAGTCTTTGAAAAGGATATGCTAATTTCTAGAGAGCAAGAAAACATCAAAACAGTGCCAGCAAATAGCCAAGGGACTTTCATGTCTTAATATCCTTCAGAAGTGCTTTATCTCCTAGTGCAACGTGTATCATAGTATAAACAGGAAATGAAACAGCCAAGGCATCAAAGAACCACCAGTGCATGGCTGTAATTTTAGATCAGGTTTAATAAAGGTTATCTGCGGCAGGCTAATCAAACAAAAGGGTGTATGTTTTAAAGCGCCATTTGATAATTTTCATTTAAGGCTCCCGATCAAAGAGATCCTAACAATGTCTTACTGACTCCAGATAGATCCCTTTGCCTCACTTTTCAAAGTAGCTTCGTTTATTGCTGGTAAAACTGGTTTTGATGTTCTAATTTTTTAGGTGGAGGAGAGATCAGAAACGGCTCCGGTTTCCTGTGCACCATAATTTGAACAGCAATAGAAAGGGAGCCGAGAAGGACACGAGCAAATGCAGCAAGGGTCAGGGAGATCTCAGGGTCCCTTCTGCAAGATTTTGGTGGCCCATGATGCCTAGGCAGGAGTTTCCATCCCAAATATGATGCAAGGAGGGGAGATGCCCACCTGGCCAGGGTTGAGCCAGGCCATTGACTCATCAGTTTTGGGACTGATCCCTTGATTGCCCTTTCAGGCCAGATCTGATTCCAGTTCCTGAAAAAAACCCACGACTGTTTGATGATTTCTGAAAGTGGAGTAATCCTTATAGGAGAGGCTGAAAGAAGCTACCCTCCCATAGCAAGGAGAGCGCTTGTTTGGAATGCCAGTGCAGTCTTCTGTATTTCTGCTTCATTAATTATTCTCTTTGGGGAGAAAAGAAGGAGCCGAGAAACTTCTCCAAATAAGAACTTCATCAAAATTGTTATGTTTCTGGCAAGACTGAATCTATCCAAGGAACTAAACATAGTTCAAATACTTTTTGTCAAAGCTTTCGGCACCACTCAAGCCCCGGGATGTTTCAAACTGATTTGCACACAGAGAAGACGCTTCCCATTAAATACAAACCCTCATACATGAGTATCTCTCACTGGGGACGGGCCATGGGGCAGGTGCGGTGGGACAGGTCCTGGAAGCAGCAGGAAAAGCCTCCAACTGCCCCATCCGGGTTGATGAGGGTTTTGTGACTTGTATCCTTATAAATCTTGTTGTTATTTTTCATGTCCAGAAATCCAAAGCACTGCAGGGAGTAGCTCTAAAGAAAAAACATCCAAATAAATAAAAAATTCACCCTTGGGTGCACTTAATGTAGTTGGTGAGAAATGTGCTGACTCCCAAACGTTCTCCTTCCCACTCACTTCACGAAATGCTGGTTTTATACATATATATGTGTATGCATTTTTTTCTTAAATATTTCAGAATATTCTTATGAACCAATATACTTTTATCGTGGTTTTTGTAAGAGCGCAAGACCTTGGTTGTACCCATACAGCCTTGGCTTGCTTCTTTTTCTTTGCAAGTAAATTTTGTATTACCAAAGAAGTGCTGATAGTCACAAAAAAATCTAGTTATTAGCCATGAAAACTCAACCATAAGTAATCTCCTCCAAAACCAGTCCCATGCAATATTCATGCTGCACGAATGCTGTTCCATGCCGGGCATAGTAAATGCTTCAGAGGCGGTGAAAAGGTGATTCCTGTTTTGAGAAATGAGAATGCTGCCAAAATTCTTGGCAGAATAATCTGCTAAAAACCAAAAACTAAGGACTATTCTATTAAAATACCCACAGCAAGCGTTGTGCCCCCACCATGAGAGCTGGAGAGAGCAGTACCATGCCGTGTCCCTCCGTATCGATCCCCAACGCATCTGCAGCCACCACGGATCCCTCCCTGCGCTGGATTACGGGCTCCGGCGCAGACACCAATCAATAGCGACTGAAGGCTGGTAATGACCAAATGTCAGAGACTTTTCAGCAGCTTTTTTGAACTAATATTGGTACTTCCTAATCCCGTTATCAAAGGATACCATGAAAAACGCCATGACGGTGGGTACGAGTTGCCAGCCTTTTGCAGATTCATATACTTGAAGCCAGAAGAAACCATTCCATAACATTTTTTTCTGCTGACCTTTATTTCATGGGCCATTAGGTTTCATCCGTGTCAAGTCCAATAACTGGTGCCTGACTGAGGTACAGCTTGTGCTTGGCAAAAGCGCATTGTCAAAGAAGGAAACCGGTCCTGATTGAAGACAGTGGAGCTGGACACTTCACCACCCCTTGGCAGTTGAACTCAGTGGTTATGACAGTTTATTTCTGGGCACTTTTCTACCCAAGGATGTTAACTCAGGGTGAGGGAATATGTGTGAGAAAAGACAACCGTCTCTTTCTGCTTAGCTGTCTGCAGACACAAACATAGGCACGGCAGCCATTCAGAAATGCTTTACAATGCCTGCTATGTCTACAGGCTTTATTTTGAACTTGTCTGCCTTGGGTTTCATCTAATGGTCATTTTCAGTGTGCATTTTCTAAGCAGAGTTGTCCATTTTACACTGACGTGCTTTCTTCACGCCTCATCCCCATCTTCTCCTCGGTAGTGGTCCCCAGGACTGGGCCACGGTGATTTCTCATGTCACCTCCAGGTGTTTCTGGTCCATTCTGCATTGGCCAAGCCAGGAAGGGGACAAAGCCCTGGCCTGGCTGTATTCAAAGTAATTGAGATGTTTATTTGGGTTAATACTTCACTTGTCTACCAACTCCTGAGCTTGGAGGGGCTCTGCATCATCTGAGGACACCTCCTCATGTGTGTATGGTCCTCTGCAAAGGTGGTCACTCATGGGTGTCACTGCAAGGATTGGGCTTTCACCGTGCTTGGAAGTGTTATTTAACGAGTGGTGCTGAGCCGTGTCTGTGTGCGTGCCGGGTGCTCAGGCCGTGTGTGTCCAACACAGGGTGTGGGCCATAGCAAATGGCTTTGCTCAGGATTTGTCCATGACCTCTAAGCTTTGGGAAAAGGCGGACACTGGCTGGCAGGTGGCAAATAAAACATACACGGTGCAAAACATGCCTGAGCTCAGCAAATAGTGTGCCTAAGTCCTAAAATTATCCAAGACGGTCTCCATAATCTTTATGGGAGAAAATTAAGTCTTCAAAGCAAGAAGGAATTTAAACTATCCCTGGTTCAAAGAAAATTGCCACATGCCGACAAACATTAAGAATGATAATATTTTGCTAAAGCCCCAGTAAATCGTTGTGTGGTTTCTCTGCATTTCCTTTCCCATTGCCGTTCATTGCTCATACATCCACATTCACACTGGGAGGTGAAGGAGGAAAAGCTCCCTATTGAAAAAGAGAAAAAAAAAATCGTTTTAATTTGATGCAGTGCCCTGGGATATGGTTTTGACTCAGTAACACCGCTTCCTGTGCAGGCTGCTTCTCCCAAGTGTCTTTGGAGCATTTCCTGACTACCACAACATCCCAACCGAAACAGAAGCTGTCAAAAGTCTTATCAATCTGTCATAGTAACAAATGCAATTAAAAACATTAAGCAAATGCACTAAAAGCCTCTCTGGGAGGGTGCTAGAACCTGCGTTTGACTCTGTGTTAAAGTAATTGCTTCAATTACAATCCTAGGTCATTAAATGTGTGTCTATACTCAGGGAAGAGCATGAAGGAAAATGAGAAGGACCTAAGAAATGAGTTTCTGTGACATGTTTTTGAAGTATGAGAGTATATTGTCAATGCCCCCTTAGTGGCAAAGGAGGCGGAGGGGATGCGGATGTGATGAGAACGGAGGTCACGGTGCCAGTGATTAAACTTTAAAAACAAACTTTCCCCCCTCCCACTCCAGAACCTTTTTTCCCCAAGCAGCTTCAGGATGAAGCCAGTTTCTGGATGGCTTCATGAAGCAGGACAGCGAGAAGTGACACATCTGTCCTAAGCCACCAACACCCCATGTCAAGCTCCTCCCTCTTGCTGTCCATCTCTTGTGACTTCAGGGCGTAGGCACTTCTGGAGGCAGATTTTTACATTGCTTTATTAATTGACAAACGAAAAAGCCTAAAGCAGAACACGCAATGAGCAAACTCCCCCTCCACGCATCTTTTCCAGGAGGCTGGAGCTAAGTCCACATTCACAGCTTGATCACATCTGTGTGAATGGGATCCAGACTTGAGGCTGGAGCAGCAGCACTGTGAGAGCTGTGTCTGTGTCCCAAAAAGGGTCCAAGTCCATCAGCGAGGAAGGCCCTGGAGCAGCAGCACTGTGAGAGCTATGTCTGTGTCCCAAAAAGGGTCCAAGTCCATCAGCGAGGAAGGCCCTTCCTTCACCCAAACTCTTCCCCACCCCAGTTACTTACCAGATCAAACCTTGTTGGTTTTTTTATTTATGGCCTTATAGCTCTTCCAAAGTGCTGGGTAAATCCAAGTCTGGATTTCAATTCAGAACCAAACTCCCATTTATTAAACAGCTACAGAGGCTGTCATATACATGCAACAACTGACAGCAGCTAATGGTTATCACGAGGTTAACATGCAGTTGTAAAAGTAACGGCAGTTGAGTAATAAGGATAGAGGAGCTCGGAGCAATCCAGCAATGCCTCGCGTACAGAGACCGTAAATCAGGAAAGTCGGTTCCCATTACGCAGTTTTGCCCTGAAGGAGCTTAGCTACTTTGGCAGCGCAGATGACATTAAACAGATGAAGAACAAAAATGGCTCAAATGTGATTATAATACATATGCGGAGCTGTCACGGCCCCCTTTCAACTTGCACCATATGAAAATAACCTCATCAAAACAGAGAGGCTTTTAAGGTCGAGGTTAATTGCAAAAAAAGCTCTAAATAAAATAGTCACCAAGCCCCAAATATTGTTATTAGTGTGAGCCGGCAGCTTGCTCCAAACCTTACAGAACAAAAAGTTTGCTCTACGCTTGCAACCCTTGCCATAAAACAAATCATAACTATCTGCTGGAACAACCTATACCTGATTTTAAATATGTACCAGGTTACCCGTTACCCGTGCACCAAGACTGTCACTGGTGAGTCTGAAGTCAAGCTCTGGATCATCCATCGACTGCTCACATCTGGGCGCAACATCTGGACCCCCCGCAACCTTCTGGAAGGTTCTGAAGGCAACCCAGACCTGGCCACCTCCTTTAATTTCAGTGAAGTACTCAAGATGGGGCTGAGCCTTATTGCTCCATCACAGCCCAGACTAGAAAGCTTAGCATTGGGTTGTGCGGGGCTGCGCTGAATCTCCATCACAAAGCTTAAAATATGAAGATTACTGAGTATATTTTCATGTGTGTGAAAGGAGCAGAGACCTTCAGGGGAGATTTGTGGCCCTGGTGACCACCTTACGTGCCATTTACCATTCCTCCAGTGTGAATGCGGAGCTGGGCGAGACTTGGGAGTTCTGACGGGGTTTTGCTTGCAGTGTTGGGTTTGTTTAAGCGACTCAAAGGGGTGCTGAGTCGCATGGATCGAAGCCAAGGAAAATGTTGCTGCAAATCCTGCATAGCAAACCTACCCCCTCCCGGCGTTGTGTGCCCTCTAATTGTTTTCTATTTTATTTCATGCAACGTACCTGATTTATCAGTGTGACAAACAACGTGGTCCATGCGGCAGCGTGGAAGCATTTTGCATTTTCTTTCCGCGAGGCTGGGAAAATCTGCCTTCTTCTGGCTCTACCCTGCCCAATGCCTCATGCTTCCATTTTTGAGGAGCTGGATAACAAAGTTTAGAAATTGAATCAGCTTCGAGACCGAATGTCCCCAAATACCAGAGTGGTTCATGTCCACTGCTCCATATATGACTCTAAAACTGGTCCCTGAAGTTTGACTTGGGCATTCTCTTAACTTCCCATCCCTCAGCTTTATCTCATCACAGCATCTCTCCATCCAGGTTATCTCCCTTAAACCCACTCCTCTTCCCACACTTCTTTGGAAAGACGTGGGAGTAACAGGGCTAATCTGTGAGTGTTGTACTTTCTTTTTTAATACCAAGTTCTGGTTTCCCATCACTAGCTAATTGATTCCTTAGCACTAAAACGTCACGCTGTGACGCTTGTCCGTAGGAATTTAAAACCACAAACTTTCCAGTGCTGACGAGACAACAATGATCTCATGGTGGGTGATGCAGAGGCCAACACGACGTAACCTGGAAGCCACCGCTCCAGCATCTCCCACGGCACTAAGAAGCATCCTCTGGAAGCAGCTCGGTTTCTGGCTGTGACAGCATCTGTGGCATCCCAGGATGAAATTCCTCTCCCTTGATGAGGACATTTGCAGGATGCTTCCTTTCAGCTAGCAACAGTCTGCAGGATTAAACACTTGGACTCAGTGATCTTAAAGGTCTTTTCCAACCTAAACGATTCTATGATTTAGCTGGCATTTGCTTTCCTAGTCAAACCTTTGGGATATTATACCATTACATGGTCAAAGGGAGGTGGGGAACATAGGAAGGCCATTCAAGACGGGAGGAAAGAGCTCTGGGAATTGATAACATCAGCCTTCATCCAAGCTGTTTATCAAGAAATGGAAGAGCCACCACAGCACATGAACAACTGCTCTTCCCATCCCACTCCAGGGCAAAACCAGTTTTCCTACGAATTTCTTAATCCTGATCAACTCCTTCTGAGCAGGGGCAGCCAGGTTTTGTATGTTAACACTTGGGGAAGGAGGAGGGGGCAGAAATGCTTCTCTCAGCTCCATGTGGTTCATTAATTAAGGTAAATGCTCCCAGCTGGGCAGGTAGGGAGTGCTGCTGGGGCTGCCCTGGGACTCCTGGCAGGGAAACTCATCTGGCACCCAAAATAGCTGCTCGTGCAGCTCTGCGGGGGCTTTTGGAAGGTAAGATCCTAAATTTGGTCTTTCTTTTAATGATTTTTGATGCTCTAAGGTGGAGAGCGAGTTCTGCTCTTGGTGTAGTCCTCATCTTTTAGGTGCTGGAGGTACTGGGATCTTGTTGCGTCTCTGGATGTTGTAGAAGCTGGGGCTGGTGGCTGCTGGTTTTTGTTTCCAGTGGGAGTCGATGCAAATAACCCCTTGCTGGTTTGATCCACGTGGGCGACAGCAGCCCCGGAGGTTTGCAATAATGCTAAGAACATACTTCATTAAACTCGCTGCATGTCATGTGGCTTTCATGCAAGAAATAAAAACCACCGCCAGCGCCCACAGTTTGATCCGAATGCTTACGAAATTCAGGAGGCCCAGTGCTAGTTGGATTTGGAGTTTGCTTGGGTTTTTTGGGATGCATTGTCAGTCTTTTTTTTAATTATCTATTTATTTTAGTTTTTTATGCACAAGATTTGCATGCATAAATATGTGTACTCTTTACAACCCATCAAAACTGAAGTGCTGGACCTTTTGAAGTTAGTATTGTATCAAATTAACTGAAGATTTTTAGGATCTACTTGCGATGGGCTCCATAGGGTGCAGGAGGAGCAGCTCTTTCTGGTCCAGGTTTGTTCGGAGATGCTGGGTGTGTAAAAGTCAGCGAAATGGACTGTGTTATCTGGGTGCAAGAGATCGAGATACATTCCAAGAGCCGCAAATAAAATAGCGGGGAGATGATGGACTCCGGGGCCTTGCATGTCAGAGATTGAAATGTGTGGGTTTGGCAGACCGAGGATCTGTTTTGTTTTAATTGAATTTGCGCCGAAATTTGCCTATCGCTGGTATATGAACCATGAAACGTGCCTGTGGCCTGTACGGATCAGCTGAGGAGGGGTGAGATGCGTTTTGCCAACCGTGATCCTCTTTGGAGTCCGGGCGTGTTTTGGCTGGGTTATGACAACAGAAAGGGGGCATTTCAGAGCCATTAATGACATCTGCAGCCTGGCAGGAATGTGTCAGGTAGTTAATTATTGTGTTGAGCTGTAATTCTATCGTGCCACAACATAAGTGGTTTGTTTGGGTACTCTTTCCTCCCCGCTCCCCCCTTCGCTGAAGATAAAGGAGTGGAGTTTAATCATTAAATCTCCATCTTGATCCATGTAGGTCACGCACTGAACCAAAGTCAGATAGCGTAGCATTTAGCAACCTTATCTCCTTTACAGTAAAGAGCAAGCAGGAAGCCGATTCTGTTGTCTGTTCTATTTTTTAATATAAGTTTATTTAAAGAAAAGTCATCTTGAAAATGGTAAGGGGGGGGGGAATCTTCCAAACAGCAGCTTCTGTAAACAGGATGAAATCAGATAAAGAAATTACTGTAAAAATATTGCCTCATCTCTAAAGCTCAGAACTTTTTTTTCTTTTGCTCTTTTTTATCTTTGAGAAAGATAATGAAAGAGGAAGCTTGAAACCACATTTCCATTGATGTTTGAATACACAACTGCTGGATTTAAGAACTGGAGGAGATCAAAGAGAATGGTTTTCATTCCGATAAAATTATAGCAGTTCTGGTATAGGGTGATGGGCTCATTTATGAACTCTACGACGCAAATAGTTGTTAAGGCACCTTTTTTTTCCCTTTCCTTTCCTAAGAACTAAATGAAAAATGCCTGGAATTCCTAAGGATTAATTAGGAGTGTGGCTAATAATGTTATAATAGATACATTCTAAGAGCGTACGTCTCGCTTCAGAATATTCTCTGGGAGCGCAAAACATCTGTAGATCCAAAGGTATGCCTGTTCCTCACTACTGTATATTACAGCTCGCATGACGTGAACACTTAACGGCATTAGGTTACAAAAGTATGTATCCTGATATGGATATGGCCACGGTGATTTAATTTTTTATTAACGCATCCGCTGACATTCATTACTAAGCATAAGCTGCGAGTGAAAGCCATTCATGTATGCAGAGCAATTACAACCATTTATGGCATGCCATATTACGGTTTTTAAGCTGTGCAATAAAAGTTATCGAGAAGGGTCTGTATGAAACGCAGCAGCGATGCATCTGTGGCTGAACGGGAGATCTAAGCCTGCAATGCTGTGGGATATCCACGAAGACTTCCTGTGCCTGTGCAAAGATCTGTTGACCTGGGAAGGCTGTACTTTAGTTTTGCTTTTATTTTTGTTCTTTTTTTTTTTTTGAGAGCCGAGGATTATATCGGGGCTTGTGTCAGCTGCAGCGTGGCAACCTCGCATTTGCATGCCCTGGGGATGTGAATGTGCTTTAACGCAGTTCATGCAGAAATGAATTTGTCCGTGCCGGTCATACAGCCTAGCTTGGTAGGGAATCCAGTTTGGTGGGTATTTATCCACTTTTTCTTACACTTCAAAATTGGAAGTTTCACAGAAATCGTATTCCCTGTTGGTCACAGTGCGGTAGGAAAGATATGAACTTTCAGAACTATTTTTTAATTCTGGTTTTTTGGGGGAATGTTTTGGTTGGTTGGTTGGCTTGTTTAAATTTTGGGCTTGGAAGTGTTTTTTTTGTTTGTTTTGTAACCTGAATATCCAAAACAAGTTGGACCATCTCCTCTGCAGACAAATAATGTGCGTTTTTCTAGGAGGTCAGTTATTCGCATGGAAATCCAGGTGTGTGAGGGTCGGAAGAGTTGAACAGCCAATGGGGAGGGAACCTCTATTCCCAAAAGGCTGAGCCCCAGGAGCAGCCATGCTCCATTAATGATGATAACTCACAGGGAGATGATGCTTTGCACATGAGGCATAGCCCAGCTCCAAAACTGAGGGGCATCAAGAGCATAGCTCTAGTTTTAGTTCTAAACCACATTTTCTTTGGGGAAAAAGGATCACTTCTTTTCTAGCAGACCTGGGTAAGAGGGTTGGTTTGCCCATGTTGGACACAGTTTTGGGGTCTCTGATGGCATAAGGAGGGGAGAATTTGCAGCAGGACAGTTTATGCTTTAGCAATGCCGACGTGGCGGTTGCTCCTGGTGCGATGTGCTTGCGTTACCTCTGCTTGCTACACAAATGCTTGTAAAAGGCTTTTTTGCTGTTATTTTTTAAGCAAACAGACTTGTTCTCCATTGCTGATCAACTGTTGGACTCAGTGACCATGAGCTTGATGCAGTCTGTTGACTGAGCCCCATCTCCCCTCCTTTCTCCATTCGTCTTCTCATAAAAACCTTGAGCAGAATGTGGTCCTCGTGCTTTCACTTCTACCGAGCTGCTTATCAGGTGTGGCTTGTACCTCAAAGCAGCTCAGAAATGGGTGAGCTCTTACCCTGAATTGTTTTATTTAGTGTCCTTTGCTGGCCAAGTGCCCCATGTGGTGGCACGCTGAGCTGCCCAAGAGAAAGGAAAATGTTGCTCAACTTAAAAATAGCTCGCGTTCAGGGTGGGCATTGAGGACAGCTTGTGCAATTAAAATGGTGATTATCCAAGTCATGCCTAATAAAGTCATCGGTGGCTTGCTGAACTCAAGTTAATGACCATGAAATCCATGGTTAATAACAGGACAGCCATTAGCATGATGGGTGATGTGCTGAGGGTAGCCAATGGAAGGCAATAAATAGCATAAAATGTTAATGTTTGACAGTTTAAACTGCCTCTTGAAAATCTTGTCCCCATGGTGACTGTCTGAAGTTTATCTTTTACTTTATAAATGCCTTTTAAGAGCTTCTTGCTGGCTTTAACTTTCCAGTGAGACTCATCTTGTATTTGGAGCTGAGATTGCTCAATGGTGCCTGAGCCCTTACATGTGGTTTTTATGTCCAGTTTTGGAACTGGCTGAAAATTAGCAAAGCATCACCAGGCCTCCATCCTGCTCAGTAGGAACTGAAGGGAAGAGTGGAACTGGGGGCAGAGCAATAAATTGAGGAAAATGTATGTTGAAAGAGCAGGCAGGGTGAAAATCCATCAGGAGAGGTTAGGATGTGCTTGGAGGGCACAACTCATCCCACGCAGGGAAAATGCACACGTTCACTTTGCAAATGTAGGCTGAAATGTAGGAGGTGTTTGTAACCCTTGGGGAAATAAGGTCCTCAAATGCCTTTCCAGATAGAGCCAGTCAGGAGGAAAACAGTCTGGTTTAAATCAGAGCTTGTGAACAGGCTGGGTGGATGCGGTACGAGTGGTGAAGTGGGATCTAGACCTGTTCTCCAGCTGAATAACACCACTGCTGATGGTAGTAATGGAGTAGTAAATGCATTTGCAGGACTTAAACTTTTTAACGTTTCTGCCTTAAAAGTGATGGGGCTGTTAGAGAACACAGCACTGCAAAAGAGCTTTAAATTCCACTTGAAAAGGTGATTTGTTTATGACTTCTCAAAATGTGTCAGTCTAGCACAGGAATGCAAACCACTTCATAAATATTGTAGCAACGCTCAGCAATAAACCTGCAGCACATAACAATAACGAGCGCACCTCAGATATTTCTAATTACCCACGGTCCTCAATCACCAGGGACGTGCTGGCCTGGCACTGAGATGCAGGGATTTCCTGAACTCCTCTGTGCAGTTGGCCCAGATCCTGCTTAAACCACATGAGATGGGCTGAGAAATTAAGAAAGGAAACACCAGTGTCCAAGAGACGTGGGAAAACTCGTGCTGATGATGCTTCTGAAAAGCCAATGAGGGAGGCCAGTGGCTCTACAGGTTTTGGTGTCACTTGAGGACAGTGGGAAGTAACCCTGGGGTTTCCAAACCCAGGCATCAAATTGAGCTTCTTCAGGCTTTTAACAAAGCAAACCTTTCCGTATGGCAATGGTTTCCTGAGTGTAGGGGTCTTGCTGCTCCTCCTTCAACAGCTCGTGCTGTTTGGCTTTGCTGTGTAGCATCCTTACTGGTTCCTGGTGGGCACTGGGCTTGGAGAGGGAGGAAAGCACTGGGAGTGCTGCCTGGACATGGCGCTGCTCCTGTTCCTGCACTCATTTTGGTCAGTCTTCACTGCTCGTGCAGTGGTTTGGGGTTTATCTTGAATCCTAATTGTAGGCAGCATTTAATAGGCAAGGAACAGCCAGTTCCTTGGTGCCAATGCTGTGCCAAATGGTGCCAATTACAGTGTTTTGCATCTGCAGCAACGTTTTCCACCCCATTTCATCCCAGCTGCTCTTGCCATGGGTCCGGCTGTTCAGGAATGCGTCACTGTGGGTACCGATGGGTGCTGATATGGCCACAGACAGCTCCTGTCACCTGGGGCTGTTTTAGCTTCCTTTTCCACTGGCACATCGTTAAACCATAAACAGTGTTTTCTTCTGCCTGAAGAATGTAGAATGGTGTTTGTGGAAACACGGGGGAAAAAATGCAGCACTTGTTAAGGTTATTTCAGTCATCCAGAAATTACTGACTCAGATAAATACAAAACAGTGAATAATATATCTATTTGTTCCAGCTCAAAATGATCTATAGCTTTTCCTTTTCACTGGAAATAATCTATTCATATTGATAAAAACAAACTAACCCACCGTTAGGGCCATTAAGCAGTCATTAATTATTTTTGTCACAGGTGGAGTGTCACTGTAATGAAATATGCATTTCCTTGTACCTGCAAAGAGTCATAGGCTTGTGTTTATAATGCAGGCAGCACAAGTTTGCTTAGAGAGAGTGGCAGGTGTGGTGGTGTCAGGAAAAGTAACTTTTTTTGCTTTTGGGTTGTGTTCATACATATTAACATAGTTAACTTCCCCTGGGAAGAGTTACCTGATGCATCAGGAGGAGGAGGAGGAGGGCAGTGGTACCCAACGGATCAGAGAGCCATGGAGTGAGGCACGGCAAACTTCTCCAAAAACCCACTGCAAGGGGAGAAGCAAACCCTCACAAACCCAACAGTGTGTGTGTATGGCCCCATGTTGTGCCCTGGCTCGCTCTGTGTCAGATCATCCCCCGTTGCGATGCTCGGTGCGGACTGAGGCACCGGCACAGCACAGATGCTTTGCCCTGTGGGGCCCTGGTGCTGGGGTGGGTGCTGGGATGCACAGGGCTATGGGTGCAGCACAGCCCCAGGCAAGGTTTGTACCGCACAGCACAGGCTGGGTCACCTCTTCCACCTCAAAGACTTGCAGGGTTCAGCCTCCAGCGTGGTCCCCAGTTCCCCTCCAGGACTCGCACCATCCCACAGCTTCCCTCTGCCTCGGGACAAGAGCTGGGTCAAACCCAGGCTGAACACCTCACTGCTTCCACCAGCTCTTGCTTCTCCTCTCGCTGTCACATCACAGGGGCGCTGCATTTCATCCGTTTCCAAGATCTTTGAAGGATTTGGGAGGAAGTGGAGACCTGGCATTGGCCGCACGAGCTGTTCGTGCCCTCCAGCTGCTCCATCAAAGTCAACCACAAACCTTGCGCTGCCACCGCTGCTCAGTCCCACGTCCCCTGCCAGGGAGCATCCCAAGGCCCAGCTCCCCTCCGTGCTCTTCCTCTGCAGGCTCCCAACAAATCCCTGGGGGAAAACAGATGCACGGAGGGTACAGTTGCTGGAGGAGGAGGAGCCCAGCCAAGTCCCTGTGATCTCCTGTTGTTATATCTTCATCTCCAAGCGCTTATAGCACTTTCTTAGAAGTGCGTTTTCCATATAGATTGTCCACCTGCGGATACAGGATCCCTTTGTAGGCATGAGTTTGTTTAATTAAGTTTCACCCTGCTCTTTGAGGCAGGGAAATGCTGTTCCTTGGGTTTTTACACCTATGTAAACTGAGGCACAAAGAGGTTACGCATCTGCGGGAAAGTCCAGAGGCAGTTTGCAGGAGATCTGGTTTAGGGTAGTATTTCCTTGGGGAAAGAAGGAAGAGAAGCCCTAAAAATGGGGAGGGAAAAATCCAAAGCCAGAAAAGCCTCAGAAAAGGGAAAAATAATTTTTTTCGGAAAGCTACACATTGAAACAATTTTAAATAAAGCATTTGGAAACAAAGCGCAGCAGTTAGCTTAAAATTAAAATCTTCTGGTGGGGAAGAGGTTCTGCTTCAAACACCACAGTCTTAAATGCGGGTCAGCCCTGGGTTTAAGAAGGACCAGGAGGATTTTCAGTGCAAAATTAGAATTGCCAAAGGGGCGGCCAGCATAAGCAAGAAGAGAGAGGGGAAGGGATGCTGGGGAAAAGGACAGCAGGGAGTGAGTCTGAGCCGGGGCTGTGGAGCCGGTGAGAATCCCTTGGCCTGCCTTAGAAAACCAGTTTTGTTTAGCTAAGCCCCAACTCAAACACACTTGAAACTGCAGAGTTTTTACCAGCCTGGTATGGAGCTGTGAACAAGTCGCTATTGTTCGAGTGAAGAATGACGTCCCTGTCACCCGCGTTTCGAGGATGCTGGGGCGTAAGCCTGGCTCCCCCGGGCGAGGCAGGCACAGCGTAGCCTTGGAGTGGAGCTGCATACATTAAAAAATACCACCAACATTTGTCCGTACAATAAGCAGGGTCAACCCTTTGTCCTGCCCTGCATGCTCATCTTCTCCCTGGGGGCCAATCCTGCACTGCTGAGCGATGCTGCAAATGGAGGGGAATGGCTGGGATGGGAACTGGTTGTGCCATGAAGGTGCAAGTGGCTTTTCCCTGCTGAGGAGTTGGGAAACTGTGGCTGTACCTGAGGTCCATGCAAAGGTCTCATCCAGCACCTGCTGGCGGAGCGCAACTGGGTTTTGGCAGCTTGGGAAATGCTGTTTCCTGCACGAGAAAATAAAGAGATGAAAGGGAGGTGAGCTCAGAGAGTGTGAGATAGCCCTGGGTGACGGGGAAGGATGGGTGGGAGGTGTCGGCAGCCAAACCTGGCTCGCTCTGCCCTTCCCCATCGCTCCCCATGGAGCAGGACCCTGCACGTCAAGGCACTGGTGAGCGCTCGCCAAGGTGCCAGCGGGCTCCTGACTGAGTCTCACCCATTTGTGCTGCTTGGGCACCGCATCTAAAAACCCCAAAGAGACAGGAATGGGCCTGTTTCCAAGGGGAAGTGCAGCAGGCTCAGCTTTGGAAATACTTGAGGATTATCTCATGTGCATATTGTTCCCACCACCTTCCACTTGGTCCTCCACTAAGACCTGAGGGAAGGGGTGTGTACCTGGTGGTATGGATCAGCAGTATTGCTTTGACAGGGGACAAATCCTGGCTGATTCTCCCCTTTCTGGCACTTTCCAGACTGTATCTACAATTCCAATTATTTAAAAGTGCAACTCTGTGATGGGGAAATGTCTTCATCTAGAGGACATCTGTCACCACAGTGGTGGTGATGTGCTTCCACCATGGTGGTAACAGAAGGTGATCTCTAAAGATAGCATCAGTATTGCTGTCACCAGATGTTCATCTTATCATCATGGTGTCCAGCCATCCGTGCCCGGCTCTAAAGCATCTGTGCTGGTTCCATCTTCCCCTCCTTGACACCCCTCTGAGAACTGGGGAAACGTTCCTTTCATGGCATTTCCTTGCAGTAATGAGGAGGACAAGGTCTGGAATAGAAGCACTTCCCCTGCTCCATGGCCACCTCTCGCCCTCGAGCGGTGTCCTCGAAGAGCAAAGAGCTGGTTGTGGGGTCTGTGGGGTGCAAGCAGGACACAAGAGAGGCAGGAGCAAGGAAAGGGTCCAACCTTTCCAACCTGGTCTATCCCAGGTCAACCAGCAGCAGGGTCCATGCACCAGCATGGCTGGACCAGCTGGGGACTGGCAAGGAGGGGTCTCCAACCGCAAATGTGGTGCCACAAGACCCCGACCCTCATCCGAATGCTGTGATATGAAGCATCGCTGTGGAATCCGGAGCATTAGAGCTGCAAATGGTGCTGGTCATCACTTTGCAGAGCAGGGGGTTTATCTGTGGACAATTCAAGTCCCACAGAAGCTGGGGAAAAGAAAGCAATAATTGAAGCCCGTGCCTATTTAAAATACCTCGCATCAGAACTGAAGAACTGAAGCTGTGTTTGCCATTGCAGAAATTATTTGGCCTTGAACCATACAGACCTCGCTTGCTATTCTGCAATTGAAAAGAGTCTTTTGTGAGGATTTTTTAAAATAATTACTACAAAGCACTTCAAGAGGAATTCTGATTGTCGTCTATTTTTCATTTCATGCTTTCATGACATTTTTGTTCAAGGATGAATCTTTTATGAAATGTCTATTTTAGGTTACACCCTCCAGAACCTTATTACTTGCCTTAAAAAATCCACCATGGGCAGGAGCATATTCTTTAAGCTCTCCCATTAGTATAACTAAATTCATCAGAGCAATATTACTATTCATGCAAAATAGGTGTCGTCTTTCTTTAAACCTCTTGGCAAGTGGTTAAACTGATTTTAACAAGTATGCACTGCCAACTTCTTAAAGCCTTGAAAAGTCTGAAGATTCCCAGGCTGCAAAGGACTATTTACATGGTTAAAATTATACACATATCCCCTCTACTTAAAACTGTCCCCTCATCGCATAAGACCCTTGCAAATCCATTCTGACTTCAAAAGAAGGAAAAGTTCCTCTTCCAAGAGTGTTTTTTCCCCCTGTTAGCACAGCCCAGCCTTTCCAGGTTGTGAGAGCCACCAAATTCAGCTCAAGGGCCAAACGGAGCTGGTAGTTCCATGGGTGCTTCACCCATTAAGGAAGAAAATTAATGAAAGGTCTTGTCTTTTCAGAGTCTATTGAAAATGAAGAGATAAAAGACCTAAAGGATTTTAGAGATCCCATTGTCCGTTTTTGTAATATCTAGCTGTTGAGAAAACATCGCAAGTGATGCCACAAAATCCTGTGGGATGCTTTCTTTGCAGCTGATTATCAGGTTTACAAATTACACCTGGACTCCTTGGCTCTCCTTACCCCTCTGAATCTCAACTCCTTCCCTGCACCCACCATGAATTCATGGGCACTAATGGTTTTAATTCGTAGAAACCTTCAGGGTATTTGCAAGCTCATCCAGCTGAGGAGCAGAAAGCCACGACGGGGCTGCCACAGGCAGAGCCTCCCCAAAGTACCTGCAGTCGCTCTGTGGAGTAACAGATCTGAAATGCCATTAAAAGATTAAAATAATTGTTCTCATCCGAGATCTGCAAGTTATTGGTTTGCATTTGGGGAGCTGCTTTGGCCTGAACTCTGCATCTTTATTACCCTCCCTCTTGGCCTGAAAACCTCTTGAGAAATGCATTGACATTCTGATTTTACCTCGTGTCAGGGAGTCCTGTATTGGTGCAGGATCCTTGTCTCGTCTTGGAGGTTGTCTCAAGGAAGTTGTGCTGATCCTAGGAGAGAAAAGGAAAATGTATTTGATAAAGTGCTCTGGCACAGGAATCACACAAGCCATTGCATCTACTACACGTGTTCCTACTGCATTCCTGTATTTTATTTTCTTTTCTGATCCGCAAAATGGAGTAATATTTTCAGGAAAAAAGCCACAAGTCATATGCTAGGCACATTCGTGTAAGTCCTCTCATTTATACAAACGTAAGTCAGAAAACTGAGATGCCAACAATTGCCTTGAAGTCAAAAGTTGTTAACATCTCGTGTTTTGATCTGCGTCATTGTTGGGAAGAAAAAAATATTTACATAATGTGGTGGGGGAATGGGATAAATGGTCAACCACAAAGCACAGATGCAGATTTACCTTTCAAGAAGTGTTCATACCCTGGTTCAAATCATCTCTGGTTCACATCTACCTGTCTGGGGTGCCTGTTGTTGTACCTGTCCAACTTGAAGAGCAACCAGACAAATATCTTTCTTGCAAGCCTCTCATTAGTGAAAACATGAATTACAGAAAGTAACTCAATACCTACCTAGGCTTGTTGCCATACTGCTTTCCCACTTTCTTCAAGGGAAATTTATCCTGTATTTTGTGTGGATTCAAATCAACACACAAAGGAAAATATGCGTGTTGGTAAGCCCAGCAATCGGGTGGGAAGTGGCACTGTGGGAGATGGAGAGATGCTGACTGCTATGTGGACTGGTTGAAAAGTTTCTACCTTTATTTGCTGCTGATACTGTCAAAAAAAGCAGGAATTTTATAAAGAATTAGGTGCATTCACTTGTCTGGTGGTGAAAGTGAGCTGGCTGCTGGAATTGTTTTTATGGTATTTTACAGGTGAAACAGGGCAGTGATGGAGCACGGGGCTGGAGGTGGCACCGCTGGCATTTCCTGGTCCCATCCTTTGCTCTGGTTTGTAACACACACACCGCAGTGCACCACCTGGCTCAGGGTGATTTTTGGGTAATAAACACAAACACTAGTGATAGTCATCATTTCACGCGTTCCCCTGCAAATAAGTGATGTCTGCTCTTCAGAGTGTGATGTTTTTAATTTGGTTTTGCATGTTTGAGTGGCTTTGTGAGCAGAACCGCAACAGCAAATTCAAGCTGGCAGGCCCCTAATGTTATTTTGTAAAGCATCTTGGGGTACCTGGGGTCTGAAAGGCAACTCTCTTTTATAACCCATCAACCTCTGTGCTTTTTATCAAGTGCTCCTCATTTATTTGCAAGGCTTCTGAGATGCATTTCATGGTTTGAATAGGGCCATTAGGAGAATCCCCAGGAGCTGAGGCCGGGCTGGATTCGCATCCCCAGGATGCAGCACCCACGGGCAGGAGGGAATGGCTGAGCTCCTGCACCAGCTCCCAGCCCTCGGTGACCGCCTCCTGATGGCACTAACTAAGAAACGGTCAACTCTCACTTTCAAAGCACAATGCAAAGGGAGAAATCCCTTTCCCTTGGCAGGAGGCTGGTTGGTGCGATACAGCTGGACAAGACGATGGAAAACACAAAGCACTCAGCCTGCCTCTTTACATACAGTGAGATGTGCATCTTTGAAATGGAAAAGTTATGTAGCCGTCCTCTTCTGCAAAGAGAAGTGAAGAACAGAACCAAATTGCACTTCCTGATTTTTTTTAATTTTTCATTATTATTAAGGCTGTTTAAGGATATTTTTATCTCACCAAGATATTTATTATCATTATGAATGGTGGCACCGTTGAGAACCCCAGAGCATTAACGTGGTACTGAAGGCAGAAAGCTTTACAGCCTTGGGGTTTTGTAGTGTCAAGGGTGTTGGGTACAGGCCCTCATCAGAGAGGTGAGAGGCAATGGGACCAAAACTCTTGGGTCCTTACCCAAGGGAAGCCCCTGCCCTACAAGCAATGGCCCCTCACCAAACCCCAAAGTCGCTGTTAGTGGAATACAAGTAACCCATAAATAACATTAAACACCTTAACAATCTCAGAGGGCTAATAATTCCTTCCAGAGGGTCCTTGTGCTTTAAACAGATTAATTACTACAGACCCATTAAAGCAGTGTGAATCTGGAGTGACCCATGTGTCAGCCCAGCAACTCCCTGGTTCATACTGAAGCTATGCAGTGTTCAACACTCCTTTATTGGCCCCAAAATGCCTCAGTCACTCCTTGATTTTGACAGATGGGCTCCTCAGCTCCTGGTTCATGGCATAGGCATGAGTGTACACTTTGCTTTGTTGCATTGAATTTACATTGCGTTTTTGTGGAAATATTGGTTATTCCTCAATGCCCTCCTCACACCTGTGAGCTGTAACGCGGTTGCATGTTTGCACTTGGCAACATCATTGGATGGGATGGGATGGGATGGGATGGGGTTGACCCTGCACACACTCTCACTGCCCAGACCCACCCCCAGTAGGGTTTAGGATGGTTTCCAAAGAGGGGTCCAAATTCTTGCCTGGCCTCTCTTGAGCATCAAATATTGCTGAGCAATATCCATCCCCATCTGCAGGATCGCCCTGGGACAGTCACATCCCACATGTGACCTCTGTGGGACAGCATAAGCACCAGACCTCCCCGAACAGGTTATCACTGAGGTTTAGGGGTGCTTGACCCCAGGATTGCTGCTTCATTAGTCCAGGTGATGTCACTGGGTCCTTTTCTTATCAGGAGAGTTTGCAGCATCAGTCCTCAGTCCTGCAAACCGTGTGCAGGTAATCGGAGAGGAAAGTTGTGTTAACAAACCTTGTAACACGTGACCAGTGAAATTTCACCTGGAATATCCATCCCCAGGCACCTAAAGAGCAGAACAATGTCAACAAATTGGATGGGGCTCTGTGAAGAGCAATAAAAGCGATGAAAGGGCTGGACTGATTTATGAGGAAGGATTAAAAGAGTTACATATGTTTAGCTTGGCAAAATGATGACTAAGGGTGGGATACGGTGTCTGTCTGCAAGTATGAGAGGGGTGTAAGTACCCAGGGAGGATGGGAATTATTTAGCCTGGTGCAAGTGGGAGTAATAAGATTAAATAAAGGAAATAATCTTTGTGACTGGGTTGAAGGAAAATATTCTTCATGGTTAGAGCCCATTTCCATGTGGAATAATCTCCCAAAGGAAATAGCTGAAGCCTCAGGACTTGAATCATTCGAGGGGAGTTGGGGGAGCAAAGTTTGGAAAATGCCAATTCCTGTGATTGCAGCGGTGCCATGAGAGAGTTCGGATGTTGATACCCAGCCATTAACTGATGCTTTGATGTAGGGAGGGAAACAGAGGGGGAAGGGTGGGGAGGGGAAGCCTAAAACAATTGTACAAATTATCTACCTACTTAAAACTGCAAATTCAAAAAGGAAGAAATTCCAACCGTTAGCGCAAGTTTCCCCAAAAGTGCCATTGCCAAGCTGTCAAGGGGGGTTGTGAAACCCCAGATCATGGTGTGATGGGGAAAGAGCTGACCTTGAGCATCCAACGGCGCTCATCAACACAGCCCCAAACCCCTGCATGACAAACCAGGATCGAGTGGGAATCAAAATAAAGCAATTAACACACTTCTAGTTACCCTGATAGCTTCTTATTTGTACAGTGCTTTTCCTAACAACAACTATAAGGAAAGGTTTTTCCCCTGTCATTGTGAAAAGGGGGGAAAAATATGGTAATAATATGAAGAGAGCAACTCCACGTTACAAACAAGAACCATATGTTGACTTATCATGGGAAATATGTAAATACAGGCTGGAGCTGATCCGGAGCACATGTTGTTAGTCATGAAGCAGCTATTTAAAATTCCACGGCTGGATCATTAACTTCACAGTATCCTTTATGGAAGACAACGGAGGGCAAATAATCAGAGTGGCACTGAAAATAGCCTTTTTCTGATGAAATCTCATTTAGCCAGGTTTTGTGGGAAGCCCTTTTTGATCCATCCTGAGTCAGAGCAGGGTCTTTTCCATGCTGGTTAACTGGGATGGCTTTCTCCTGCACCAGTAATATGTCCTGGCTCACAAAGTCCCTTTGGATGCTCAGATTACACCCAAAATGGTCCATTCTCATCTTGCTTGTACTGGGGGAGCAAAATAGCTGCAAAAATGCTAACTGACTGTCCACCTTTAGCTCCCATTTGAAACGTGGTTTACCTGGAAGGATGTGGTGATTGATGACGAGCTGGGAGGAAGGTTCTCCCTGTGGTTTCCCTAAAGCTGTGGCTGCACAAAGCTCATGTTCAAATCTTTGCCGTGCCGCATATTTTCTTAGTCATCACGGGCAGGTCACTTCTGCCTATCATCTCTTTCTTTTCTCACTCGATCCAGACAAGACGACTTCTCTCTGGGGCCAGCCATGATCAAAGGAGGTTTGGATTGAAAGAGATTCCATAATTAGGGAAAAAAACTCATAAAATGCAAGGAAGAGATCCTGGACCCCAGAGAAAGCTCTGCCTTAAGCAAACGCTTTAGAGCAGTGAAAGGATGGATTTAGACTAATGCAGTGACCTGGATGGGCATCGCCTTACCCCTCGTGGGCTGTGCAAGGGGAAAAACCTCCACAGAGGCTGTTTGTGTGGCCCCTGTTTTGGCATTTTCATGCAGCAGGGTGAAAGGCTGAGGAGGCTGTGGCTTGGGCAAGGGTGGAGGGTGAAAGCATTGCTAAGCCCAGAAAATCGGGACCAAACGTGTCAGCATCCTCCATTTCCATCCCAGAAAGTTGGTGCAAGTCAACGTTTTGCAAAAGTCCTGATTGGTGCATGCTTGGGTATTGCTCAATGCACTAAAAAGTAATAATAATAATAATAAAAGAAAAATAATAAATCTGTTTCTGTGTCATCTTGGACAAAATTCAGAGACGAGCTTGGTCACCCAACAGCTTGTGGTGCCTAACATGAGCTGCCTTTTGAGCACTGAGGGAGCCTGCAGGCATCCCCAAGCTGGCTGCCCCATGGGATTTGGGTACCAGCTGCTCTCTGTGATGATATATATGGACCATGGGATGAGCACATTCTGGGGGAGATGGGAAGGGCTGAATTCAGGAGCAGGTCAGGCCCCACCATAACATCTCTCTCTATGCACCTCTGGGGCTGTGGAGAAATGCAGACAGAGCCTCCAATGATTGGAAACACCTCTACAGATTTTATTGTGAGGCAGAAGGACTCACTTCAGATTATTTCCCAGTCTGATTGCAAAGTTTTTTGCAGTAATCAGGAAGGACAGAGTGAAAGGTGACAACCACCATCACTTGGTGTCCCCTCCTGTGGCAGCAGCTCCTGACCCCTGTGCTGTATAAAAGCGGCAGCTTTGGTGTTTCATTGCAACCACTCCCAAGAAACATATATAAACCCAAATACACTTACTAGAAGTCAAGAAAATCTGTCAAGCAATGTAATCTACCTCTGTTTAGCTGTATAGGGCCAAATCCTGGGCAGATGTGACTTGGACAAGCTGTCTTCAGATCCACTGAATGTGATCCCAGATGTGGCCCCGGTGTTGTCCCAGCATCACCCCCAATCCCTCATCCCCCCTGCGGTCCTGAAGGCATCACCCGAACCTGTCATGCTCCATGTCCCCTGCTCACAGCCCATACAGGTCACCCATGCACCAAGAGCCACTGATGGGATCTCGGGGAAACGCTGTGGATTAGAGACAGACAAGTGCATGAGGATGGGGGAAGAAAGGAGATTGGGAATCAAAATCATCACAAAGTTGTTGGATAGAGTGGGAGCTGAAGGAGAAGCTTAAAGCCTTTAATATTAATTCAGGGAGATAGCAGGAGTTCAATGGCCGTATCAAAGAGTGGGGAAATTCACAACTGTAAGTGCAGGAGGCACTGGGGAAGACGGGAGCTGCTCTGAAATGCTCCAAATGGAGCAAATCCCGGAGTGGTGTAAATCAGGAGAGCTGCTGTGGGGTTTTGGGAATGGTGGGTGACAGTGCCTGATGTGATGGGGGTTAAAGCAGAAACAGGACTGCAAACCAGATGTGTTGACCAAGGGCATGTTATGGGCTGTCTTGGTGCCCTTGGGGGTGTTACAGGGTGTCTGGGTGCCCTTGGGGGTGTTATGGGGTGTTTTGGTGCCCTTTGGGGTGTTATGGGGTGTCTTGGTGTCTGTTCAGAATTGGGATCTGATTTGGGGATGAAATTAATGCAAGATTAAGTCTAGCAGTGATGTTCATCTAATCTCCAATACACACCCAAAATACACCACAGCATCCACTGGGAGTGTTCAAACACAGACTGGAGCAAACTTTTACCTCTCAGCAGCGTTTCTCCTTCAAACACCCCAAATTCAGGGTTTTTCTTGACTTGGCCACTGGATTACCACCCGAAATGCAAAGCGCAGGTGCGTGGTCCAGATGGTGCCTGGGTTCCTTGAAGCATTGCTCGGATGCAGGTTTCAAAGCCACCAGGAGAGCACTGCAAAGCAGCTGCTGCCGCTCAGCTTTAACATCCCATTTCCTTCTTGATGTCCGGGCTGTACATCTTGTTTATTTTTCTTCTCTGTTATTGGCCTTGTTTGCTGTCCAGCTCCATAACTTATCCCAAGAGAAACATCTTTCTTTATTATTATTTTTATTAAGGTTTTACAGTGCTGTAAACCACAGGGCGAAACATTTTGTGCAAAGGTCCAGGTGGAGTTTGGGGAAGGATGGATAGATCTGCAGGAGAGGATTTGCCAAGGAGGGGAGCAGTGGGACAGGCAGAGATGCTTTAAATGCCGTTTAAATGGGAGTACAAAATCTGGTATCTTCTGGCTTCCCAGCACTTGAGCTGACACCCTGAGCCTGGCTTTTTAAATGCCTTTTATTAAATAACTCAGCAGTATCTCAGTTAAAACAATGCATCTTACGCAAATGCAGCAATTCTCTAACCACGCAGGACCGGAGAGGTTTCGATCGCGTTTTTCAGGTAATTTTGCTGCAAAAGGGACAAAAGCATTCACCAATCTGAATCTTGGGATCTATCTGTAGTTACACATTAGCAAAAGCAATTGGTCCAGGCAGGCTCTTGATCTGGGGCAGGATGATGGGAGCTGCGGCTGAGCAGGTGGGAAGCGGGAGCGAAACCCCTGCGACCTCCTGATAATGATGAGTTTGTTTAAACTGTCGTGATTTTTGGAGAGGAAGCACTGTTTGCTCTTTTGTTGTGTTTTATTTTTTCCTCTTGTGTTTTGACAGTTTTGTTTTGCCGGGGCACTTTTATGAGGAACGTTTTATTATTTTACTGTGTTATTCATCTGCGTTTTAATTGCGCACAATAAAAACTTGAAAGCTCCCAGCGGAGAAAATCCTATGGCGCTTCCCATCTCATCCCATGGGGACGAATGGCCGGGGTCACATAATCTGTCAACAAACAGACCCGAACCCTTTGCAAGAAGCACACTGATTTGCCTTAAATATAACAGTGACAACTTTTAATTGGCATCATCAAGTGGTTAAATTGAGCCCGCCTTCATTTTGGGGCAAGAGGGTGTGTTTTGGATGGAGCAGGTGATGTTTGGAGGCAGGACAAGAAAGACCTGGGAGCACCAAGCCTTTCTGGGGGGTGAAATGTGTCATCTCCAAATCCCTGACAAATTAATGTTGCTCTCCAAAATACCAGGGGGAGTATGGTTGAGTTTGGTTTTGCTCTCTAGTCTCTAAAATAAAAAATTACCGAATAAATGACTCTGCATCAGTTGTAGAGATTGAGATTGGTTCCTTGCAACACCTTGCGCTTAAAAGATTATGGCCAGTAAACCCCTTCACCCTCCACCTTTCTGTACCTCTTTGCTGTCTGACAGTCTCTTTCTCTTTGTAATTATTTAAGAAAATTTGAAAAAAAGCAAGTGAAACTTTTTTCATGCAGAAAGCAGCTCCAATTGCAAATTTCAAAGCAGCTCAAATTGCATCCAGGAAAAAAAAAAAAAGTGTTCTTCCATTAAAACATCATCCATCCTTTCCTTCCCCCTGCCCCCAGCTGATGTTTAAGGGGATCAGAAGCAGAATTGGGAGGCAGCATTTAAATCAGCCCGGCTGCTAGGTTCATATACGAGTGCACCTGTGTTTCTCATCAAACGTGCTACCAAAAGGACCGGTTAGGAGCGCTTTGATCTGACTTTAAATATCCCCAAACATCAGGAACTGGAGGTATTTTAATCTGATTTTACTGGAACTGTGCCGATTTAAGGAAAACAGAACCCAAAATTAAGTTCACATTTTCCATCCATCCCTGGAGTTTAGAAAGAGGAGGTTTTTGTTGTGAGCAGGGATGGCAGGAGCACAACCTCGGTGCTGTCGCCGCAGTCGGGGGCGGATGCAGCAAAGCAGGAGCATCCTTGGAGCAGCAAGAATTGGGTGTTTTGTCCTTGCTTCTTTTTAGAGTTTTTTTGTGGGTTTTTCTTCAGTTTTGCTTTCCTTGCTGTGTTTAAAATCTGAGTTTATCTCTGTAAAGTTTATCTCTGTGAGACATTTTCACATGCAGCCCCTCTTAGCAAGCATCTCCTCATTGAAGAGGACAGTGCTTCTCGTCCTCAGGTTTCAATGTAACTCCCTTGGTGAAAAATCCTGGGCATGATTTAAATGCCCAAGGTCCAATCTCACCTCGCCCTGCCTTACCCCACTGCACATACCCGTTTCCCTCCAGGAAACACTCAGAATCCTCTCTCCATCCTCCCCATCCAGCCTGCATCCCTCTGGAGGTGTTCTCCAGAGCATCCCTGTTCTCTCAGCAGCTCCCAGCCACGTTTGCAGAGGGGTCTGGCAGGACTGAGCCCAGAGACTCAACCCAAAACCCTGTTTGCTCCCTGCACATCCCGTTCTCCCTTCCCTCCACTGTGTTTATGCGAGGAAAACCCTTATTATCTCTTTCTCTCCTGCGTCAGAAGCTCGGCCGCTGTCACCTAGCAGCGCACTGGTGACTCGGATGCAGCCTGCAGAACAGCTTTAATAAGGAGTTTATTCTCAGCTACCTGCTCAGCAGATGTTTCTGTTTGTTTTCTTTTCTGTTGACTCTAATTCTGCTCCTAATGTGCCTTTTATAATGTCTTCTGGCAATACTTCTAGACCTGCGCTGGGTGGATGAGAGCCTCTGTTGGTAAAGGCAAAGCTGGGGCGGCTCTGAGCTCTGTTATCTCCAGATCTCTCCAGTTACACTTAAGAACTTGCTAAAACACTCAGCTCCAAGCTGTTTTTTCCCCCTTTCCCGGGAAAGCACAGGATTTTCCCAGTGCTCCTCTCCTGTCCTTGCAGGAGCCATTGCATCTCATTGCAAACCATAGAATGGGTCCTTCAAAACCCACCTCTTACCCAACCATGGCCAACAGGGCCAAGCAAGATGCTTTATATTCCTTTTTACTTCATTGCTCAATAAAAGCCCTTGATTTTCAAAAATTAGGATTTTTTTCTCAAAAGAAAAGTAGGACTTTTGTTTGGCTGAAGCAAAAGAAAAGAGATGTATAAGCACAGAAAAGAGCGAGAGCGCTCTTGGCGTGGTGGTGGGCTCATCAAAAATAAGAGGCATGCCCAGACAAGGCTGGCTGAAAGATTATCTCCCACCCTGAGGAAAAAAGAAAGGAAAAAAAAAAAGGTCCTTTTTTTGTCTGATTGTTTGGCTGGATGTTGATTGAGAGCTTGGGCTCAGATAAAGGCTGGAGGGTTGGTGATAATATCAAAAAGGCAGCCGGAGTTTGGGGCCAGCCAAGTTGTCATTTCCTAATTCTGCTGCTGCTGTCATGCAGCCTTCTGGGGCACTGAGGAGTCTGCAGCGAACTGTTACAAAGTACTTTAAAAAATAAAGTTAAAAACCCATATTCTGGAGCGGTTCTCTTTCCCCACAGACCCAGCTCAGCTCTCTCTTGGATATTGTGCTAAACTTCAGCATTCGATCAAAAAAAAAAAAAAGAAGAGGAAGAAAAGATAAAACATATAGGTAGAAATCAATGGAGCCTTTAAACAGTGCGCTGTGCAAAAGGCTGCGCTTTACTGTTGTCTTTCTGAACCCTGTGAAATGCTGGGAAACTGTTTTTAATAAACAAGAGTTCAAACAGTGGGGCTCCGTAGCCAACAGTCACGCCTTAAACTCTAAACTTTACATGAAAACTCTCAGATCCCTTTGAACTCTTTTTTTTTCCTCCCTGGCAGAGGATTCCAGTGTTTATGCATTTTTTTGAGATTGCTGGCGGGATCATGAGGAGGGTTTTAATATTTTTTTTTAAACAATCTCCTGCCTTCAGAAACCATTAATGCCCACTAAGAAACATCAAGGCATTGCTTTGAAGTGCCTTCTGGCTACAGCCCTCTTACACCCTTCGGTTACTGCGCAATCAAATAATTAAACGGAGTCTGAAAAAAAAAAATAAAATAAATTCTTTTACCTGGTAATTAAAACACCCCACGTTGGACAGTTGCAAGGGTTTTTAAAGACATTGCAAATCTACAAAGGCTTGAAACACAAAAGCACTCCATGCCGCTCGAATAAGCGAGTAGACACTTTCTCCCTGCATTGGCAACCTGTCCCATGGGCAAGGTAAGAGCTCGCCCTCCTCTTCCCGGCTTCACTTAAAGCCAGGGCGGCGAATCCCGAAGGAGAAAGGACAGAGCAGAGTCATAAATTAGCAAAGCTCAAGTCTCAAACATCTTTTTTTCCCCTTTTTTTTCTCCTCATTTGTTTGTTTGCTTTGGAATAAACAGTAAGGAAGAAAAAGTTGGAAATAGTATTTTGGCTTCTTCATCAAATGTTGAGTTATGGGCCGGAGGCCATCCCAAAAGGCCATGAAGCCCAATTTGGATGCGAGCTGTCTCCAAAGGCTTTGGGCGTTTGGCTTGGCGCAGCGTGGTGGCTCTGGGGGGTGCCGGGACACAAATGCCACCCGCACCGGGTGGCACAGGGACACCAGCGCCAGGGCACGGTTGGCAGCGCTGGAGCTCATCCCTTTCTGGAATCGCCGTGGAAGAACAAGGGCGTTATGGTGACGGCTTCAAAGGAGCGGGGCGGGTATTGCAGTGGGGTGTGTTGTGATCCGGTGGCCAATAATAATCCCCTGGCTGGGAGGAGAGGGAAAGGGCCACCTCCTCTGCTCCTGCGGGAACCCGTTTCCCTCCAAGGTACCCTTTTGATGGGAGCTTTCTGAAACCCGGTTGTTTCACTTCCCAGAAGTTAGCTGAGAAAGTTGTCTCTGGTTCCAACCTAAATTGGCTCTTCCTTCCTGGAGCTCCGCTTTGATCTGGGCATTTGAATCTCAATGCAAAGCTCGGGTGCTTTTCCTGGCTTTTTGCATGGCAACAACGCGGGGCAGGATTTAACCCCTCCCCAGCCGTGCTCCACCGGCTGCCCCCTTGTTATTCCCAAATCATCTTTGGGTACCAGCTGGTTTTTATCTGTCCCTTGAGCAGAGTCTGGTCTCCAAACCCTGCCCTTCACCCGCTGGGGCTGGTGGGAGGCTGGTTGGGTGGTCTCAGGTTGGTTGGTTGGACTCAAGGCAAAGACCCTCATCTGCTGTGTGATCCTTTAATATTCGTACCTGCAGAGGAGAGATCTTGGTTAACAGCTCCCTGTGAAATGTTTGGAAAGGATGTTGTGTATGTAGGGCTTCAAGAAACCTTTAGGGACGTAAGGATTATAGCATTTTCCGGTACTTAAAGGGGGCCTGGGGGAAAGATGAGGAGGGACTCTTTATCAGGTGTGGTGTTAGGACAAGGGTAAATGTTTTAAGCTGACAGAGGGGAGATTTAGATTAGATTTTAAGAGGAAATTCTTCACCATGAGGGTGGTGAGGCCCTGGCACAGGTCACCCAGAGAAGCTGTGGATGCCACATCACTGGCAGTGCCCAAGGCCGGGTTGGATGGGACTTTGAACAGCCTGGGCTGGTGGAGGTGTTCCTGCCCATGGCAGATGAGCTTTATTGTCCCTTCCAACCCAAACCTTTCTATGATTTTGTGATTTTAGGAAACAAGACCTTCGGAAAAGACACAAACCTTATGCTCCAAGCTCTGCCAGGAAATGCAGCAACCTGCAAACACTTTGAAGGGGTGCAGAGTTTTTGCAGGACTCCTTGCTGCTCATATTTTAGAGCTGGATGAGACCTTGAGGAGCTAGGACCCTCACAGGGACAGTGCCGAGGCTGCAGTGCTTCTTGGCGGGGGGGGGAAGGAAAGAGCCAAGGTAGGAGCATCCTGGCTGTGCATCCCATTTATCCTTTGACCTTTGAAGGATTTGGGGGAATAAGAGCTCGCTTTGAGCCAGCACAGCAGAAGGTGAGGAGCAGGGCAAGGCAAGGAGAGCCCCCAGGCCGATGGGAGCAGGAGCAGCGAGTGCCGTGACTGCAGATGAGGAGGCGACGGGCGCTGGGAACAAGGAGGCGGCTGTTTCAAAGCAGGACGAGCTGTAGGGTTCAGAGATGCTCCAGACTCCTGCAGGGCCCAAGACGAATGTTGAAAGGCAGAATTCCCAGAGGGGCTTTCTCTATTCTTTTTTAAAAAATAATAATATTAAAAAAAAAAAAATCTACCTGTCAAATCTCTTGAAGTGAAGCGTTGAATTAAGAAAGGCAAGACTTAATGGGCTTTCTTCCCTAAAAATAGAGCTACTCATGAAAGAGATGAAGGGCACTGCCCAGGGAGGTTGGCCAAAATTGTCTGAAATTATGCTATCACCTAGATGTGATGTCCAAAATTAGCCTCCTCTCTCGCTACGTGGGTTCAATGCTCCCTGAAGATTAAACGCATCACAACTCTTATTTAATTCAAAAGAGAGGCTAAAACATACGGCACAGCACTGTTTAAATGTTAGAAAAATTCAGCTTGGGACTCTTAATTGTGATTCACAATGTGTTAATGAAGGCAAGGAGGAAAGGAGTTGTGTGTGCAGGGCAATGCTGCGGGCAGGAATTGGGGATGTTGCTGGGAAAACGGGAAAGGACCTGAACCAGGGCTGCCTTCACCATCCAGAACCAGTCTGAGCTTTTTTGAGAAGGGGAAGGAAGGTGATTTGCCTTAAATAATCCTCCAAACTCCTCCGTGTGGGTGTTTTCTGGGCTCTGTGATTAAGAGAGAGCATTTGAAAGCAATGGGATAGGAACCTCATTTAAAGACTGAGCCTTTCTTTCTTTTCTTTCCTTTTTAATTAATCTGAGGTTGCTGCTGGAGCAGAGCAGTTGGATGAAGGTGTTTTTTGGAACATGAGGTTAATGGAAGGTGAAAGAGGAAGGGAATAAAATTGCCAATAGAGCTGAGCAGCGTGTGAACAGGCAGATGCTGGTGCAGGGCTGATTCATGGGTTTTGGGGGAAGAAATTCCTTTGGTTGGGGAAGAAAACAACCTCAGGGAGACTCAAGAAAGGCTGGGGGGAAACGGTGGCGCTGCTGATCCTGGCATCTGAGGAAAGGAGGGAGCTTTCACGGGACCTCCCCAACCCAAAGCACCCTCCACAATGCTGGTGCTGTTAAAAATAACAGATAGTCTATGTTCGTGAAGGGAAAGGGGATTTTGTCACTGTTTTGGGGTCTTTGTTTTGCTGGACGGGAGCCTCCTGTCCCAACCCACAGTGCAGGTCACTTTGTCCATTGGTTTCCTGGAGAAAGGATCCCCAAATTATTGCTGCCTGGTCCCATTCTGGTCTCAGGATTTTGGGTGCAGCTCATGTGTTTTTTTGAACATTGACTCAGGTGTTTTGAGCCTGGCAATGCCAAACACTCAGGGCAGAGAGAGAAGCACCAAATCTGTCACTGGTGTCTGCTGTGCCCTACCCACCAGTGTGAGGCCGGCCGAGAGGCCTGCGAGCAAGGTTGGGGATGCATTTTGCATCCAAAAGCAGCCTTTTTTTTTGCCAAAGGAAGAGAAATGCTCGTTTCCAAGGTCCATGTCCCAGGGACCGTTAAAGGTTCATCAACACCTTATAATTGTGCAGCGACCAGGGTGGGTGTTTTTGTCAGGCCGTGACCCAGCCTGCAGAGCACACAGATGGGTTTGAAGTTTACCCAGCCACCGCTTGCCCTGTCCACGTTGCCCATCATCTACCATGGGGTTTGTGGGGCTTAATGAACGTTTCCAGCAGGCTTTGAAGATGAAAAATGTCCCAAAATGTGCAGTATTTGTGTGATTTAGGCCTGTGGAGCGGTTAGGCCTCGCTCACACCATCCTTCGAGCACTGCTTGGGTTTGCTTTTGCAGAGCAGCCTCTTGCTATCGATGTCCCACCTCTGAAAGGACCCAAAACGGGACATTTTGGGTCCCTCCTCTGCAAGGACCCAAACCCAGGATATTTCAGCAGGTACCATTACGCTGCGAGCAGCATTTTGGGCCCTTTTTTTTACTTTTCACCATGAGTTTACATAGTTTTCATTAAACCTGATAAACTCCAGCTAAACTAAGGAAGCCACCTGGGTCAAAATAAGGTCTTGCACACTCCCTGTATTCTGTGTCATTTAAAAATAAAAAAATATTGGTTGGATGTGCCACTTTTTAAGCCGTAACAGTTGAACTTTCCCACGCTGCCTCTCCATTTAGCAGCTGACAAGGCAGACCTGTAATCACCATCTTCATCCCGAGACAGGCTGGAAAACAAAATGTTTCTGAAACGCTGAAGGTAGCTGAACATTTTCAGAGTGTCACACATTAAGGTGGTATCTAACGAGCTCCATGTCCCACTTATAATTGAAACAGAAGAGAGTATTCACTTTTCATTCATTTTTAAAAGACTATTCAAATACCCTTTCATCTCCGCTAAACAGCCTGCCATGTATTTGAAGCCATTTTATATTTTGTTTCTACAGACATCCAAAAAAACAGAGGTGAGTATTTTGGAACATTGATAGAAAGATGCAAAGGCTTGCGAGGCACTGAATGGCTTCAAGCTGCCTCAAACACATTCATCTTCCCAAGAAGAATTAGGCACAGTGTGATTCATTTTAATAGCAGAAGAAAAATAATACTATGATGTAGTGCTAAGTTCCCAACCTTTGATGGCAGACTAAAAAAAGAGAGAGATGGGGGGAAAAAAAAAAAAAGTATCTTTCTTCCCTTATGTGGTTGAAGTCTCCCTACACCCATCCGTTATGTCCAGCTTATCAATTAAGATGAACCCCATGAACTTCAGATGGTTTTTTTAAAACAAGGCACCATCCATTTAAATGTGTAAAACTGCCTGCAGCTCCCTTGAACGGCGGGCTCCAGTCCCGAGCCCTGTGTACTCGGTGTGAAGTGCAGCCCTTTGATAGAAGTTTTACTGATGTTTTAAGTGAAGTCTTCTCATACACACAAAATAACCCAGATAATTTAAAACCTCCTAGAAAAAAAATAGGGTGGAGAGAGAGGGAAAAAAAAAATATAATAAAAACCTAGTCGGTACCATTGGTCGAGCAGAAGAAAAGAGGATGGGAAAGGCTGTGCCACCCTCCGTCACCCAACACTGAAGCCTGTGAGGTGCTTGGGACCACCAGGACCCTTTGGACACCCACCCTGGCTCCATCATCAGCCCCTGCACAGCCCCATCTCTCCCCACCAGGTAGGCAGACTATGCTAAATTTACCAAATTTAGCAGACTATGCTAATTTCCTAATGGTAAATGAGTTCATGATTGCACTGAAGTGTGGTCCCAGCCATTGCCTGTGTGAGCTCCAGCCGCTTCTCA
>NW_010180694.1:327-3839 GCF_000695765.1 Mesitornis unicolor | reverse complement strand
CAGCAGGAAAAGCTCCCACCAAGGCTCAGCCATCATTTCCAGCTACCACCATACGTGCGAAGAAACCTTTTAAGGCATGAAGGGTGGAAAAAAAAATAGTCAGACAATATTAATTTGAAAAATATAAAATTTTAATAAAGGCTACATCTCTTAATTACAATAATTATTGTACCAAGTAATTTTTTTTTAAATGAAACTCTTTATAATGCATAATTTACAGTATAAGTAGAACAACAAAAAAAAATGCCATGGCAAAAGTCATGAGTACAGGACTTGTAATAAAAGGCATAAAATATATTTATACATAAACCCCTTAAACAAACAAGGGAAAGCTTGAACCCTGAATATAGGGCGACGCATGGTCTCGTAACACCATGCAGGCACAGGTACTGTACTGATTAAATTTTAAAAACACTAGAGATAGTGTATTAATATTTTTGTCACCATACATTTTTTTTTTCTACAATATATACAGACTTACACAAAGTAGCAATGGCCAACAGAATGCACCGATTAACTTAATCAACACAAACCCCAACTGTAGAAATGCGAGGGGTTTTTCGGGGAAGGGGCGGCCCCGTCCCAACACCCCCGTGTTCTGCCAAGGCTTTCGAGAGCCTTCACCCATACGGGCTCACGTGGGTGTTGTGAAGGCAAAGCCTCCCCCCAAAAAAAAACCCCCAAACCCCAACCGAAAACCCACCGCACGAGGAATCGCGCGCTCTGAAAACACGCCCCATCGCAGCTACACGGCGTTTCAACAGAAGTTGTGCTAACGTGGAAGTAGAACGGCTACACAAAATTAGCGAGCTCTGTGGAATACATACAGGGTTTTTTAACCTGGTTTTTGCAAGGTGTCTTTTTTTTTTTGATGCGCTACGGCTGGAAACGGGCACGGGGTGGCTCCTCCTATGGCTCTCCCCAGGTTTTTGGCCAACACCACGTGGCACCCACGCCACCGACAGCAGCAAAGCAAAAACCTCACCCCGTGGAAATCCGTGGACGAAATAACACCTAAGTTGCCGTGGTTATATTGCATCTAACAAATTTTAACGCTTAAGACCTTTATTTCAAATTAGAGCAGCATAGATTAAAATGCACCGGTCTCTAGATGAATGGTAGGACAGTATTTTTATTTCTGCTTTTATTATTATTATTTCTTTAGGAAAGGTTTATCTTCACTCGGAGAAATACTGGGCACAACGTCACTCCTTCCCTCCTCCCCCTTCAAATAAAAAAAAGTCATGAATGCGCTCAGAGCCAAACTCCTACATTTTTGATAGTGGGAACAATATAAAAAAATAAAATAATCCTTCCTCCCCTTCCCCTACTTCCCAGCCCCTCTCTTCTCCATTGTTAAAGCAGCATATCCAAAAACTGGACTTAAGGGAAAACAGACTGTTCAATAAATATCAATAAGGATTACTGTTAAGGTAAGCTATACACAGTTTCTCTTAGTCCATAGATTTCAGATCCCCGGGAAATCATATATTATGTATGGAAGGCTCTCAAACACGGTCTGCGTCTCCAATAGCCAACAGTGGTCATGTTTTTAATAAATAGTTCAGGGTTTTTATCATCTCAGTACCCAACTCATGAATAATAAATGCCTTTTTTTTTTCCCTCTAAGGCTAATTCAGCAAAGTCTTCATAGACTTTACGGTTTTTTTTTCTTCATTGGTTCAAAAGTTTCCTTCAGAGCTGTTGGTTTCCTCCCTGTCATCACTACCGTGGTGTGTCCCAGGACTTTGCTAGCTTCACTCCCCGTAAGAAACACAGACGCCGTCAATCGATCCTTTCCACTTTCCCAAGGATCCTTCCTTCGTACATGGGCAGGATGGTCTCGTCTTCCCAAATCTCTTCAAACACCGCCCCGCAGTCGAACTCGTCGCTCGCTTTTTTGAAGTAGTATCTGTGGCGAGGAGAATTAAAACCCAGTTAAAAGGTAAAGCAAAGGGCGCTCTTGGCAGTTCTCTTAACCACAACATTTCCAATTTCTCCCTCCTAGGATGCCAGGAAAACCTTGGGGATGCTCAGCTCCAGCATCCCCAGGGCTGCAGGGATGGCAATGGGGTGGAGAGAGCTGGGCTGTGCACGCTCCTCAGCGGCAACAACAGCGAGCAAATTATAAATTATATATAGCAAATTCATACGTGCTGGCAGGGGATACCCACAGCTGTAACGAAAATTAGAAACTGCGGTGATTTCTGGTCAAATATCATATTTAAAAAATAAATAAATAGACTTTCAAAGCAAAGCTTTCTTAAGGTTTCCCCTCTCTCTCTCCCCACCTTCTTTCTTTCATGTGTTTTCTTGTCTCAAAGCCGAAGCCCAACATTAAAATTAGCAGCTGTTATTAAAAGGAGAGGCTTTTTCAGCGTACAGATGGATGAAAAGGAAACCATTGCAGCTTCCTGCAACGCAAGAGCCGAAACCCCGTGGCCCGAACACCCGAACGCCCGATTCCCGTATCCACTTGAAGGGACAGAAAGCCCCGTGTTTGTCCCCCGGGTGCAGGCCGTGACACCGCGAGGTCACGCAGCAGCGTCCCGAATTCCTGCTCGTTTGCTCCGGGTCGTTAGATCATGAAGCCACCGCTCCCAGAGACTAAAAAGCACCCCCACCCCTCCCGTGTCAAACAGTAAGGACCCCTCTATTATCCCGAATTAGACCGTTCAGCTTCTTGATTAAAGGTTCCTTTTATCCCGGTTGGCGCTTTCTGCCTTCTAAGGCTGCTTAATTGCATATGCACAAATGAAGGGCTTCCATTCAGAGGGGTAGCATTTAGGGAGCCTGTCCGTCTGCCGCCGCACACCTCCTCGGCCAGGCCTGCTCCCTCCAAAAAGCCAGGGATGGAAAATCCTTCATCAGAGGGATTACCCCCCCCAGAAAAAAAACGATTTAAAAATTAACCTCTCCTTTGGAGTTTCCAGACAACTGGGGTTGGCAGATGTTTGTTAGGGGAAAAGGGCTTGGTAATTATTATTATTTTAGGATGGGAAAGGAGATCAAATTAAGCTCATTTTTACTGTTAAAACTGAAAGAGCCACGGCAGGGTCTTAGAATTTGGGTTTTTCTTCAGTGCCTCTTTTTAAATATTCATTAACAATTCAAACACTCATAAACAACGGCCTGCAAATCTATTTCTGTTTAGGGTACGTTGAAGTCATTTTGGTAGGGGGATAAAAGCCAGCTTTTCACTCAGAGCAATGAAACCCACTCCATGGAGTCAAGGTGTGGTGAGGGTTTATTTTTGCAGAGCCAGTCCAAGCTGCACTGACACATGTTGCGTCCTCAATGGCTCAGAGCAAGGCCAAAAACCCATCTTATTTAAGCCCCTCATTGAAGTCAATGGCCCAGCTCCCACCAACTTCCACGCTGCAGGTCAAAGCCGCAATTCCCCAGGCCAGCAGCCTTGAAACAAACCCAAAAAAACCCCAAGGAAAGTTTGAATGAATTACAAAGGACTTTCTCTTCCCTCTTTCCCCTTCCCCGCCCCTCTCCAGATAACG
>NW_010180694.1:0-296 GCF_000695765.1 Mesitornis unicolor | reverse complement strand
TCCCAGTGACTTCCTCCACAAGCCCAGGCCCTGGCTGTGTTTACAAAATGTTTTATATGAGAAAACACGCTGTGACCTTTTACATAATTACAACCTTATTTCTCAGAGAAAAAGGAGGGGGGGGAAGAGAAATAAAAGAGGAGGCAAAGCAAAGCAAAATTCCTTCCCCACAACATCTTCAAACAAGTCACCCCGCTCTTATTTGCTCAGAAACGGGCCTTCCATTGAGGCGTATTTTATGTGGCAAGCTTCGCTCTCTTCTCTTTTTCTTTTTTTTAATTTTTTTTATATTATTT
>NW_010180693.1:7839-34670 GCF_000695765.1 Mesitornis unicolor | reverse complement strand
CCGAGCGATTCTGTGATTCTGTGATTCATGCATTTTGGCTTGGTATGTACTGGGCCATTTGTTTTGACTTTGTCCTTTTTTTGTGGGTTGAAAGTGTTTTCAGAATGACAGCTGAGCTATTTGTTGTTCAGGCAATGCAGCTTTCTTTCAAAGGAGATACTGTCTGAATCACTTTTAAATCTTATGTTACAGTTTGGTGTATTTGCAACTTTTATTTTCCAGCCACTGAGACACTGGCAGATCGGACATCAAGAGATTATCTTCTTGGTACAGTCACGATTCCAACCAGAGACCTGTTGAGAAGAAGATCAGGTAATACCGGGTAAATGCTGTAGTAATTGCTTAAAACAATTTTCATTCCCATTTAGGGGGTTTTGTTTGGTTTGGTTGGGGTTTTTTTTAGACCAAAGTTATCTCTGATGATGCACATGTCTGTTAAAAATCCTGCATTAGAAAACTCGTATAAGTGTTGTTGTTTGAAGGTGTTTTCACAGTGTAGGATGTATAGTAGCTGAATGAATATTAACCTTAGTATTTTATTCAGTGCCATTTATTTTCTGCCTTAAGATGTCAAGTCCAAGAGTTGTAGAGTTCAGTGGATGACCAATGATTGCGTTTGAGATGTCAAAGCTGGGAACAAAGGCTTAGATAGGTTAGAAAGCAGTTGGATTAACTTTTCTTAAACTAAATGTAAAATATCTCCTCTATCTAGTGTTAGTTTTTAATGATTATGCCTTGTAATAATAACGTTTTTGTTACCATCTTTGTTATTTCTGCTTTAATCTCAATATAGTGCTTGTTTTCTCCAGTGTAATGGTTTGGGTTTGATTTTTTTTTTTAATGGGAAGAGAGGAGGAAAAAACTGAGAATGCCTAATTTTATGATTGAAGATTCATGGGATGTAGTTTTGTTCTAAAATTAATGTCATTAATTAGATGGAAAGTAAAATGCCTTTGGGATCAGCACTGCCGATGAGGTTTTCTGAGGGAGGTCTAACAAGTTGCTGCTTTTTCAGATTAGAAATCATTTGACAAATTCCAAACTTTCACAAGAAATAAACACTTCGAGTGCTGGTCCTTGACTAATGGCCAAGGAGCAGAAAATTCTTTACTGTTGCTTTTAAAAGGGAGAAGTCTAACTATGATCTCTTCTGAAGGTATCACAGGCTGGTACCCAGTTACCCTATCTGAAGATTTAATGCCTTCGGACTGCACAAATGTCCTGCAGGCCATTGTGGGAGGACTGGAAGTTTCTGTTACCTTTGCTCATCAGGATGACAGAGAGCGTGTTTTGGAGGCTGCTAAGCTCTTAGGATGGAACAGTGAGGAGAGCCATGAAGACGACATGGATGACAGCAATGGATGGGAGCAGAGCGCCAAGCCTGTGACCGCGACCATCTCAACCCCAAGAGTATGGCTGCCAGTCCACTGTGTGCTGCTTGCAGGCCAGACTCACCTAAATAAAAGCACTTATTGCTACCTCAGATATAAGCTATATAATCAGGAAGCCACGTGGACTTTGCTTCGGAGGCCAGAGTTGAGTGACGACGCACGGAACGTTACAGTGAACTTTAAGAAACCAAACAAGGTGACTCTCAGAAGGAGCCAAGGACTGCTTTGGTTCTTCAGAGAGGAGAAATTAGAAATCCAGGTGTGGTGGGCGTATGGTAAAGAAAATGATGTGGAAAGACCACTTGATACAGATCGTCTGATTGGGTCTGCCTATGTTGACCTCACAGCATTAGCAGAGAGGTCAAGGACCACACTAAGTGTTAGTGGTAAGTTTCTAAAGAACATCGTCATGTTTCATTCTTCTTTAGTGATGTTTTAATTTGGTTACTTCACTAGTCACTTCAAGCAAAATATTTACAACTTTGTTGTGTCCTGTATGCGACACACACTTAACTCCTCCTTTCACTGCAGATAAACAAGGTTGAAGTGCTTGCTTCTCTGAATTCAAAACAGCAATTTTAAATGGATGAATAATTGGCAATATTTATCACTAATGGGGAGAGCAATTAGCCTACATGGAGTGATGGAGAATGTTTCTTTAGAATTAAGGATTGGGCATCATGATAGAGTGAGAAGCAGTAAGAGTAATGTCTCTCAAGGAGGCTGAATGCCTGCAGTCAGAGCAAATAACTCAGCACTGGGAACATTGTGGAAACTTCTGCTCCATTTGATTATGGAGGCTTCTGTGATCTACGTGGTATCCACCAGCCATCAGCTTGCATGTAGATGTGTGGACAGGTCATTGGCTCTTCTTTTGAGTGTGCTCAGGGAAGGAAGAAGGAACAAGAGTTAAAGCAAATCTTTATGCTGTATATATGTTGTATTTTCCATTTATGTATATAAAATTATTCGGAGCCACTATTCCCAGTAAAAGGAAGGTGTATCCAATTTTAGGAAGTGGTCACCCTTTTTTAACCTTTACAAGCTGATACTTCTACCAGCATGCTGGGTGATACCTAGCATAGAAATTACATCAAAAATCAAAATTCATTCTGCTGGTCTGATGTGAGATCTTTACTGTAATGAACTGTACCAGCTCTTTCTCAGGATCCTACTTTTTCTTTGGCTTGTTGAGCTGGTTGGTTGTGACTTCTCTTCCAGGGGTTTATCCATTGTTCAGATGCAACGCGGCAAACCTAGCAGGAGCTGCTGTACGCGTTCACGTCATCCTTTCTTCCACTTCTGCTGCTCTGCCCAGCAGACTTCACTATGCTGAAGAATACAGCAACAGTGAAGATGAAGGCATGGAGAAAGCCCCTGATCTGAGCCCACAGCTCTCTGAAAATCAGAGTCAGAAAGTGGATGTCGTACGTTCAGAAATCACCAGCAGCAAACCACAAGAAGAAGACACGATACTTCTGGAACAGACAGTTGCTGTCAATATCCTTGTGGAAAGAGCAATGCATCTGAGTTTAAAAGGTAACATCACCACTAGTCCCCCCCCCTTTTTTTTCTTTTTTCTTTTATTGTTTTCTGTTCATAACAGAAACTGCATGGAGGAATTTAAAAACAAATCCTCAAACTTACTGCAGCACAGTGAATGGATGCAATGGATTTTGAACTTGGCTTTGTAGTGTTGCGACCCCAAGAGCATTGCATCGTTGTATAAGTACAGGGGAAGCAGGAGTTTAAACTGTTCAGCCTATCTATATTAATAAAATCCAAAATATAAATAATATGTTCGCTGTTACAGATGGCAGCTGAATCCTGAAGTTAAGCATTATCTGAATAACTTAACCCCAAGACACTCATATCTCAAAGACTCTTGCAAATTTGCATTTTTAGCATATAATCAATTTGTAAAGCTGGCTTTACACGTGCTATCTGGAGACTGCCAGGCGCAGCAGTGAGGAAGGGCAATGGAAGGGCAGAGCAGTCTGAGCTCGCCCAGCCTTGACATGCTGCTTCCCTCTCTGCAGAGTGGGAGTTACAGTTCGGTGGCTTGTCGCTGTGCTGAGGTTCACCAAAGAACTGCTCTTTGCTTTTAAATTGACGCTAAGTGTATTAAAATATTCCTTCCTAGCAGCGTATGTTTGGTTCTCATTGTGCAGCAATGTAACACACTTGGGGAATTTGCAGGTTTTTGGAGCCTGTTGGTTTTTTTCCTCAAGTTGCAGGCTGTAAATTAATCTCCTTGTTAAGAGTTAAACCTTTAAAACACATCAGGTGCCACCTCTGGTACTGCATGACTTGATCATTTTGTGTTTGCTCAGCATTTGGAGTGATCTGATCTTGTTTGCGCTATTGCACACTTCCTAAATACAAACATGAATAAGGAATTGACCTGAGATGAGTTTACTGGAAAGGTCTCTGTTAAGATCAACTGTTTCATGGTCCAGCTGATATGCCAGAAAGGAACACTCAGCGTTTTACGGCATAATAACACAACTAAGAGTCAAATATAAGCCATGATTTAAGTGTAAGTAGTTCTGATACATACTGAGCCCAACAGATGCTTTTTTATAAACTATGATTCTGTAATCGTCTGGAATTCATAGTCTTTGGAAACATGGTGCAACTTTGTTTGCTACAGTTCGATGGGATAGAGGAGGTTTCTTTTGACGGTGCACACTGTTGCAATATTTCCATCTTCAAACAGCTTCTCTTTTTAGAGGATTTTTAGACGTAACTAACTGAGAAACAAGTGATATGCTGAAACAAATGCCATACAAGCTGGTTTTTCATTTTCATTCTTCATGTTAACAGTTTCATTATTGTGTTACAGATAAAGAGGCTGGAATACATTTCCAGTCCAATATGTTATGGATGATAAACTTCCTGCAATTTTGGAAGAATTACTTAAGATACATGATTTTCAGAAACTGAGTGAAGATACAAAATGTTTCCCCAAGTTTCTCATGTTCTAAACTCAATTTTCCTGCTTTCTTTTTCTTCATCTTCCAAATAATACAAAGAAAAAAAACCAAACCTAAATTTCATAATGTTGGAAAGGAATGGAATTAATTCTATAAAAATGCAGAAGTTCAAACCAACAAGTCTCCTCTCTAATTTAGTTCTAACTGTTTTGAGCACTGTTTCGAACAATATTAGAACAGAATTTTCCATGCATCTTTTAAGGACTGAAGTCACCTTAATGGGCAGTTGCTAACCTCTTCCTGCCACATTTTTCATCTTTTTCTGTACGGTTTTTCCATCCTCAGGGAATAGATGTCTGTTCATTTTCTTCTCTCTGTGGTGGTCTTTTTTAAAGTTAAGCCTCACTACTAGTGAAGGGCTGCTGGACTGGCAGGTGCAGAGCCTGGGATTCGATCCCCAGGGAGCAGCTACAAAATAGAAGCATAGGTGTGCAAGCTTCTCCATGGACCTCGCTGTGATGTAGGTCTGTGTATTCATCAGTGGAAGATCAGCCCTAGAAAAAGGGAAGGAGTTTCCCTTCCCACTACTGGCTTCTCTGCCAGGGTGCTCCTTACAGAGACTTTTGTCACATGGACAACTTTCCTTTCAGAATAATGTAGAGAAAATATTTCTAGCAATGCTTCAGCCATGTGGCAGCTATCAGTCTGTTATGCTGCCAGTCTGGACCGTGTCATGCAGGAGGTGCCCTAAGCTTAAAACTCTTCTGTTTTAGCACCTGAAACATCAGGTCACCCACTTCAATTCCTTCTCTCACCTCATCCTTCAAATACTACTTTCAAAAGCAGAATAAAACTAACGTTTCGAAGTGTTACTTCTTTGCAAAGTTCAGGCACTGGGAGCTGCCAGGCTAAATTGGGCTCTGTAAGACTCCTTTGATTATGACTGAGCTTTCTTATTAGAGCCAACAATTATTTCTATTATAGGCATTTCTTTTCCTAGAAGAAAAGCAAGCTACCACTTGAGAAATGCTGGTTTTGCCTTTGACTACAAAGGTCACTGCAAATTTTAGGTCTGCCTTTACAGGCAGGAGGTGAGCTAACCTGGACAGGTCTTGCTTTATTTCTCTAAGCTGAGCTCGCATTCCCACGTCTGTGTTTGATTTGGCATTATCAAACTGCAAAGGATTTTGTGTGGCATGTTTTAACTGAAGTCATTGTGGATATTGAAAAATAATAAAATCTTGTTCTCAAGCAAATCCTAATGATCAAGGCATAAATGAGCAGTAACTCAGTAAGCTACTGTAAATCAGTCACATTTCATCATGTTTTCACAGAGAATCAGACTTCAGGAGAAAAGGCAATTATTTTTAGTTAAATCAGATTCATACTCATCAGTTTTGTTCATTGGAAAAGTCGAAAGCCACATGCTGAGTCCTTGGAAAGCAGAAAGAAGGAAATGGTCTGTAATGACTGAGTGATAGTTGGTTGCAAAGACTGATCTTGTTTCCCTTGGCTAAGCCCATTTCTCCTAGCAGATTTTGCCAGCTACAAATTCACCATCTGAACAGCTCCATAAGCAGTAAAGTGCTACTACAGCTTTACAAGCCATGATACACTGCAGCAAATTAATCTCACTTAATGTGAATGTGACTGAGAGGGTCCAAGCTTAAAGGAAGGGTCACATACAGAAGGGAAGAGTCCTTAAACATTTCCCCTCCTTTTTGAGCTATAATTCAAGGCAGGTGATTGTATAATTTCTGCAGCTTTCATTCAACAGTCTACTCCATAATATTCTGCGGCATCTGGGGAACATTTAGCTCCATCCTTTATTTTGATCTCCATTCCTCTGATGAGAAACTCTCTGCCTCAGAGTGCAAACATACCCAATTAAGTCAGACTAGTTAATTTGTTACCTGTTTTCTCACAGACCTTTTCCCAGTTTATTTCAGGATGAATTAGGAAGAAAATGCTTACGGTTCCAGCCCTGAACTATTTTTATTCGAGGAGTGTTGTAGTGAAGACCATCGTAGTTGCTTAGCTTGGTGATCACAAAGGTCTAGTTTGCGCATCAATTAAAAGCAAGTATTTCCTGAAGCTACTTAAAAACAATTTAAGCGAAGACTACGTGCTGCCTCATGTAGAGCTCCCTGGACTAGGACATGAAGGCAATAGATTTTTCCTTCCCTAACTCTGATACAAACTTTGATGTTTTGGCCAAATCTCATCTATACTTGCCTTCTCCCAAATCTGCTGGTGCAGGAGCAGGGCTGGTGGAAGGAGCACATGTGCACTCAGTAGTTTTACTTTCCATATGCTCTGTCCCTGCTCAAAGCATATACCATGGAAAAAATTATAGGGAGCTGTGACAATTGATCTGTAACACAAATTCCCACTTCTGCAATGGGTATAAGGGTGGTGGGAAATGTTGGGAGGGAATTCAGCAAGAATTTAAAATAAAATTCTGATACTGTTTTTTCCTCTGTATTTAAGCCTTCATAACAGATGGGAGTGTTAGTTGTTTCTGCTTTGCACAGACATTAAGTTTCTCAAACTATTTCTGTCCTTTGAAAAAGATCAACTAATAGAGGCTATAAAAATCGTTTGTTAATCCTTGGATATTGTTAACACCAGGCATTTTTCTTATATAGTCAACACAAGTGAGCTTCCTCTCAGCTTTTAAGTAAAACTGCTTTTGTAACACTGGATATTTTCTGTGTTTGCAGCTAGGGTTGCCAAATTCTGTGGTCCAGCATGGAAGGTGGATCAAGCACTGGAATAGGGCCCTGAGGACCTGGGTTTTATTTCTAGCTTTGCCTCTGATATCTCAGATTATCTTGGGAAATGTTTTTTCCCATTTCTCCCTTGAATGTTCCAGTTTCTGCTTTGCTAAAAGTTCATGTAATCTTTGCTCCCATTGTAAATATAATGTATTTTCAGCTCCACCAATGAAAAGGAGTGTTTCTTAGATGGTGGATTTCTTTGTTAATTATCTGGTTTTAATTGCTGAACTGCCATTAGATTTTTTAAATTATTATTGTTAATGAAAAATCTGTATTTAATTCTGTGTAATTTTAGGGAGTCCTTTGACAGAACGTGAAGTAACAGCTCCCAGTAGCTGCGTATCATTTGCTGTTGCTGGTGCAGATGCTCCAATAACCACTTCAGTAGTAGAAAATACAGACTCACCGGTCTGGGACTTTCAGCAACAAGCAAGGTAAGTGACATGTGCTCACAAAAACATGCTTTGGATCTGGCAGCCAGACTCAGTGTGAAAAGGACTTACCCAGTTGGGAAGAAGGTGCTTCTCTACTCTACTCTCTGCTAAAAATGCTTGTTTCCCTGTTTTACAATCACCACACTCATACATTAGGTGAAAAGTTGTTTGAGGAGGCTTGGTCTCAAAGCTACCGTGAGGAAGGGCAGTTTGACCTGCGCTAAAGCTTGGCTGTGTTGTCTTTTGGCTTAAGAGCCTGGGTGAGCCAGTCTGTTTCCACCCATCTGCAGTTTCCCCATCTAGAGCAAAGGGCTGCTTATTCCTGTCACTGTATTACTGAGTCATGAGATAAAGTGTATTTCCATTTCTTCATGGTTTTGTTATCCTATCTTTTAAATTTACAACAAGAGTGAGGAGAGGGAAATACTTCTTGAATAAGCAAAAGCCCAAACTTTGTCAAGATAGTTATGCTATTGAGGGCTCAATAATTTTGGGGTTTATTCTGTTCCCTCCCATCATTCCAGAAAGAAGCTGATTTATCTGGATAGATACAATGGCATTGAAACTTCAGAGACATTTTATTGTGCTTATTCTTGTTCCTACTTTGCATAACATGAATATTTTTGTTCTCAACAGATTATCCAAAGAGCTTCTGCTGGATCCACAGCAAACCTTGGTCTTCAAAGTGTGGCATAAAGCAGGTAAAGTCTGTCGTGCAGTATTGAGAGGAGTGTCTTTTCTACATCCCTTTCCTTGAGCGGCTGGTATTTAATACAAGTAAGGTAAATTGTATTAAGTGAAGAGTAGAACCGTAAATACATTTTTTACCTTATGCTAGAAGAATGCTAGAGATAAATGCCCATTGATTTCTTGCCCCTTAGCATACTCCTTTTCCCCACTAATCATCTGGCAAGTTTTGGTTTGTTTGTATTCTTTCAGTTTTTAATGTGACAGTATTTTAGAGGTTGCATTTTCCTAGTGAAGAATTTCCTTACTGTGTCTTTCGCTTGCTGTTTCGTGTCTCTTCAGCTGGTTGAAGTGTGACCAGCTGGTTGTAATCAAAGACTTTTATCTTTTTATGGATATATTTTAACAATTTTTAACAATTGCCCTCATTTATTTCAAACTGCTAGGATATGACCTTGAAAATACTGGGAGTTCTTTTCTATCTTTTTACATATTACGGTTCAGCTGTCTGTTTTTTTCTTTGAAACTTCCTGTGTAACTCTGCCTTTCTGTGTATTGTACAGTGTGCTGTGTGCACACAGTGACTCTCCTGCCAGTTCCTCTCCCTGCTCCTCTTTTCCTGCTTCTCAATCAGGCACCATAGATCTCTTCATTTGAAGCATGTTAGCAACCAAAATCTAAGTCTTGTTTCTCTTGTCTTAAACTCAATTTTCTATTTCCTCTGCATTTTTTGTTCCACTCTTTACTTGCTCTTTACATTGAGAGCTTTCAGCTTTTAAAGCTTTTTTTGAGGTTTAGAAGATGACTTTTCCTGTCAAGTCTAGATGTATTTCAAGAGCTGTATAACTGACTAATTATTAGCGTTCCTGAAAATGCTCCATTTATGTGCAGTTTCAATTAATATATGCTTTATGTTCTTCTTCCCCAGATACTGAGCGAGTGATAGGATTTGCATCCGTGGACCTTTCTCCTCTTCTTTCCGGCTTCCAGCTCGTGTGCGGATGGTACAACATTATGGACTTCAGTGGTCAGTGCCGAGGGCAGATCAAAGTAGCAGTTTCTCCTCTTCAAAATATAAATAATCTCAAAGAAGAAAGGCAGGCAAGGATCCGGACCCAGCCAGCAAGTTCTTCAGTCCATACCTCAGTTTCCTCCCCTGTGCGTACCTGATTAGATTTTTAATAACCAGCACTGACTGGGGGTTTCTGAAGTAATGAGCAAGTGTAGCAAATTCACAGTAGTGTAACAGATCACTCTGTGTAAATATATCAGAAGCATTTAATTCCTTGTTTAAGAATTCTGCTCTATGTTTCTGTGGTACCTGCAGGCTAACACAGCACTCATTCAAACCTAGGTCATTACCATCTCCAGTGGCTTCACTTTGCTGTTGCTTCATGGGTGTCTGGGGTCTTTTTATTTTTAGGAGAATATTCTGTGTTTTGTGATGTCTGGGAGCCTGGCATTGTTCTGTTTGCTGCTTTGGGGGGCAGCTAATGCCCCAGCCATACTGTGAATTCAGCCTTTCATTGCTTAGGAAATTTCTAACTTGGCAGAAATCCCTTTTTCTGGACAATTTGCCATTTCCTGTGTGCGTTTTATTCTCTAGACTTTCCAGTTACTCTGGGGTGTGATATATATGTGTAATGGACCCCCTATACCCTACCTTCCATCACTCTTTGGTAGTGGCTGGGACAGGAATTAACAAATGTTTCTGAAATAAGACAGTTGTTAAACGGTGCTTTGGCTCAGTGCTTGAAAATCCTTTGAAAGTTTAAAGCTATTTAGAGAACTTAAGCTTTTGTTTACTAGCTCAGCAAGATAGTACTTTAATTTCCCTATTTTCTTGCTGTGGGAGGTTCATGTGCAGTATTCCTCTTTCTTCTAGGTGAAGGCCAGCTTTCCAATGCTTCCCAGTAATGCTCCAAGCTTTTCCAGGCCAATGATGAAAGCCTTGTCAAAGGAAGTCAGTGTTCCTACTCGAGAGCAGTAAGTCTGCTGGCTATCAGTCATTTTGATTGTTTTCAGGGCCCTTCTATGTTAGGATTTACACTATACCATTGTTAAAACTGACAGTTGTTTCTTCCAGGCCTTTGCAAGAATAAGTTTTGGGTCTTTTTTAATAAGTTAGAATAGAGTATCAGTGATATATTCACTTTATTTTGCCATACCTTGCGTCCATGTACAGCACATTCGAGGACTAGGACCATCAGATAGCCTGCAGTAATTCCTGCTTTCTGCCCCTTAGAACAACCACCAGTGTTTGTGTATTTAACTAGCAACATTTGAGAGAGCATGCTAATTTATGGTTTGTTTATTTAGCATATGTAGGAGATGATACTTGTCCTCTATGTGTTTTTGGAGTTTAGAGGGACCATGGGCCACCATTATTTGGTCTGAGCAGCTGGCGTGACAGCTCCCAGCAGCCATCGCTATTATCCAGTGCAGAGAGAGGGCAGATGCGGTTTACTTTATTGTAAATCTGAAACAGTAAATGCCATTTGAAAGAGCTACTTTTATCCATCGGTGGCTTTTTAATGCACTTAAAGATGTTGCCTATTCTCAGTTGGCAGACTTTTCACCGTCAGAGATTTCAGCCTGTTTTCTGTTGTTAAATGTAGGCCTGTTTCTAGCAGAATTAATCCCCCTGCGACACACACGCCTCGTCATGAAGAGCACATGCAGAACGTGCGCAGGTTTCATGAATCCCTGCAGCAAGCAGAAGGGAACACGCACCGGGCAGCAAAGATGGACTCACTATCGCTGTCATCACGTGCCTCTCTTCTAACTGCTCTCAGGTAAAGCAGAGCTGTAGCCAACAAAGTAAATCAAAGCCTTAGGTTTGCAAAGCAGAGCTTGAAAGTAAAGAATTCTTGCATTCAATTTTAAAGGAAATAAAAATGTACAATATCTGTTTAAGAGGTATCAGTGAGATAGTGTAATTTAGCAGGATGAGTCGAGATTGGAAAAGCAAGGACTAGGCAGGGAACTCAGCATCAGGACCAAGGTACTCGGCAATGGTGTGAGTTTCTGAAGGGAAACAGCAACAACAGTGTTTCCAAATCTGAACTGAATGCTTTGCTTCATCCATCTTTGTACAGCTGTAACACAACACATGCTATTAAGCCAGCAGTCCTCTGAGTTGGTTTCCCCAGATACAAGAACAAGCCTGTAAGCATTTTCATGGTCCACAGAGAAGGATGTCCCTTCCCAACAAGATGCCTTTCTCCTTGCTAGAAGCACTTTTCTCTTGACTAGATTCTAGGTTTAAATCAGGTATAAATTTATTGTCTAGGTGTATAGGACTGAAGGAAACTTTCTGAGTCATTCCATCCCTTCCCCTGCTAGCACGAGTAATTTATATCATAAAATCCTTTGATACTATGCAGGAAGAAATCCTTAGATTTTTATCAAACTCAGTCATAAGGGCAATTGCCTTTCTGACTTCTGTTGAAAGGTCATCTCAAATCCAGCTCTTTGATTAAGTAAGTTTAAACTGGCTCTTATTTTTAAACTTCCAGCCTAAATTTATTCATAACTGGTTCAGCATTTTTTCTTAAGTGTTGTCCTTTGGCTTAGACAGAGCAACCTCAACACTTACCTTCTGATCTGTTTTTCAGTATTAAACCTTAATCTTGTATTTGCGTATTTATACACTGTTGTCTGGAATTACACAAATAGAACCAGCTTGCCAGAGGTTTGGTGTTTTTTTTCTCTTACCAAATTTCTTACCACTCCTTCCAGAAAAAACTTGAGTGAGCTGGATGAGGTTCAAAGATACTTCAGTCAGAAGCTGGCCAGGTCATTTCCTGACTTCAGTTATGGAAACACATCCAAACCAAGCCATGAGGAGCAGGAAAGCGATCAGAAGGGCTTGATGAGCAGAGAAGTAGATCCCAATGCATGCCATCTTCTGGAAAAATCTAGTCAGTTGGTGTCTCAGGTCAGCAGCCTAATCAATGGTAAGTTGTCACTTGGTTTGGATTTTTTTGTTAGAAGCTGCTTTAAAGTATTTTGAAATTTTTTGTGTAATTGGGATCAGTTCCCAGCATTGGTAATTGGCATGCGTACCATTGGGAGAATGCTTGAACAAGACTTTCAAACCCCTGTCAGTAATTACAGTGTTGAACTGCAACATTCAGAAGGAATGAAGAAGATTAGGTGGGAGTTATGCCCCCCTAAAGATAGCTTAAATTCTACTTTTCTAATTTCCATGTCTGTTCGGTAGGAAAAGGGAGATCTTGCAGAAAAGCAATCCACAGAACGGTACTGAGCTGAATCTGTGGTTCTTTGCCAATAGGAACTGGCTTATCTCTATTTTCAGGTTAAATTTATGCCCTACACTGAATAGCTAAAATAAGGCTATTTTTTGATAGGTAAGACAAAGTTTTTAACAAGCAACAGCTTTTCTGTTTATTGCATTCAATACATTTCCTATTTTAGAGGCATCAGAGCAATTAATTTTCCGTATCATTACTGCTGTTGGACACAGAATGACATCCTTACTAAGGATGGAGTATGACACAACAGGGAAGGAAACCGTATCTCTTTGTACACCTTGTTTTCAGGTGTATGGTTTTCTCTCTGGCTCCTCATCTCAGCACTAGCCTGCTCATTAATTGCAGTTAATTTAATGTTAGCTTAACTGTTCCTGCCACTCCGATCTCATACCAGAGAGATGCTGTGAGTAGCAAAATGCCAAGGAAATCAAATCCACGCTGGGGCATTCAAAATAATTTATCGGAGTAGAGAATAAACTGCGGCTCAGAGCTCTGAGCATTGAAAAGTTGTTGTGTGCTGTTCCTGCCTACGGGGAAGCAGCACTTCCAAGAGGTGGAGTTGAAGGGCACATTTCTATTATACCAGAATTTGCCAATTTTATATCACTACCTTGATCTTTTTTTTTCATTTTCTTCCCAAGGTTTTGATATTTTTGTTCCTCTTCTCACCTTTACTAATTGTTTTTACTGCTTCTCTACATGCTTTCCTCTACAACCTGTCTCAAACTCTTCCTTCTTTCCCAGATGTTCTCCACCATTCCCTTATAGGAAGACTTTTTTTCTTGCCTCAGAGTTGCAGTAGTTTGCCATTCAGCCTAATACTGGTGAACTAATTTCTCAAAGAATGCAAGAAATTAATAGGATCTGCTAACTAGGACCAAAGATAGGCAGCTGGCTTTTTAAGGAATTTGTAAAATCCCCAGAGATTTTCAGGATTGCATAAATTTTATTAATGTTTAGGCTCCTCCTCCACTCACCCCTTTTTTTCAGAGCCTGTGTTAAGGGCAGAGGTAGCTCCTTGTTTTCAGACTTTACAGTTTTACCACCACAACTGAGCAATGGTCCCGAGTGAATTTCTGCTTGACAAATATTTAATTAACAATTGTCTGTCATTTGATTTGAGTTGCTAAATTGAACTGAAAGCTGGAGAATATCATTAGCAACTGTGTCTACTGGGTCCCTACATAAAACTGGGGAAGCAAGGAGAGGAAAAGGTGGTTACGTTGCCCATCATTCCTGTCCAGATTATTCCTCTCTCCTTCCCATGTGGCCCAAACTGTCCAGACTCTTTTTAGCAACTCCAAGTAACAGGTAATTTTTTCCATTTGCGTCAAGTGTACTCTGTATATCAGAGTGTTTGTGCTGTCCTTTTTTTTTTTCTTTACATTGATGCAGATATTTATAGTTATTTCCTAGTAATTCCATCCTGAACTTTTCCTTTTTTCCTTAGCATTTTTGTCCTTCTCCTGGCCTTGTCAATGGTAAAGAGAGCAGAACATGATCACATCAGCAAAGTGTTTGACAAAGCTGTGCATGTTTACTTCCTAACCATTCTTACTTCTATGACTTTCTACAAAAAGCCCAAATAAATCATATTAAGGGTGAATTGTTGCTCTGTGCATTTACTGATGCTGTTTTCTATTAATCATCAGACTTACAGACTATGACTAAAAGCAGTAATGAATCTTCTAATGTGCATCAAGACAGCAGCAGAAAGCTGGGTGCTACACAGGTACCCAACCAGAAGGATGAAGAAGCCAGAACTGAAGTATGTCCAGGCCAGCGTGAGTTGGACTCATGCAGCGTCTGCAGCGATGCACAGCAGCCGTGCTCCTCTGGGAGACCTGTGTTTGAGAGGCACATGTTGCGTGAATTTCTAGAGCAAGCTGTCCCTGAAGGTGAGCATCCTTCGCCAACGGACTGCATCCAGGAAAACAAAGGTGCTTTTGCCATCGAGCTGCACAGTGAAGAAGAATATGAAGAAGACATTATAGAACCGCGAACTCTTAACGAAATAACAACCATAACGGACAAAACGAGTCCCTGGTCCAGCATGCTGTCTGAAGTGGAGCAGGGTGCTGACCAGCAGCCCATACACATGGGGCCTGAAGATCAGCACTCGGTGGATACAGAGTGTTTGCAAAGAGGAGACAGCAGACAGAGCAGCACCTTCTCCAGCATACTCCAAGCTGACAACCAAAGCATGCTCACCGCCCTTAGCCCGTGCGTTAGCCTCCACGCAGACGAGGGCAGTCCTTGGGCAGTAACAGAAGGCTTTCAGAGCTTGAATAATAGCAAAGAAACAACTGGGAAGGAGCTCTTTCAGCCTGCTTGTTTGTCAGAAATGCATCAAACAGCCAATGACTCTGTAGAAAATGGAAACTGTGACTGGGATAGAGCATTTAACACTAAACCAGTAGACCAGAATGTAGAGTTTCATGCAGCCTCCAAAGAACTACTGGAATTTCCACCAGATGTTGGTTTGACCAATCCAAAAACCACAGAAAGAGAGAAGGAGGAAAATGGTGTAAATGAAGCTCGCCAAGACCAGGAAGGAAGTGGTTCTGATGAGATCTGTGTTAGGAGCGTATCAGCCCAAGCAGGCTCCGAAGGAAACCATGAAAGCTTTTCTGATGACAGTAGCGAGGACCTACTGGAAGAGTCAGAAAAGTCTGTCAAACCAGAAATTCTTTTGTATCCTTTTTCCGTAAACACACGTTGCATTCAAGGAGCGTGTCCTGTTTCTTGGTTAGAACCTCTCTTGCCTCAGGAAAGAGAAATTCCCTGTGTGGAGCTCTTTCCTGGGAATTGGTCTGGAATTGGTGACCTGGGAAGGTGTTGGAAGACCCTGTTGTTACATTGTGTTTCACACAATGTAATGATGACTTCCTTGCCATTTGTAACCAATTCTGTGATCCACGAGAGGTATTTCATTTTGGGTAGTTTCAATGTGTTTCCTTGCATTTTTCCCCCATGTTGCTTTCCTCCATGCATTATAGCTCTTGTGTTTCTTCTGTATTGAAAGAAACATAGTTTAATTTGCTTCACCCCTTTTCTTGCACAGGCCACACATCTTTCATTCAGTTTCACTAAGTCATGTTGGAATTTTTGCGGGATGAAATTCTCCACAAATACATAAGGTATTACTGTAAAGCAAATGAGTGTTTCATGCTCTGTGAGGCCAGGTGGGAGAACAGTGTGTTCAGAACCATAGAATATTGATTAAAATAAATGAGATTCACCACCTGGGATCCTTTAACAGCTCATTCCACATCTGCAGCTCCTGTGGAGCTTTGTGCAGCTACACCCTGCCAAATGTTGTTCCTTAATAGTCCTGCTGAGATCTGGTCCTGTTGTTCCCAACTTCTTCCTTCCGCCCCAGCAGATGGAAGCCTCCATGAGACTGCTCGGCATTTCTTCTCATCCTTCCACAGCTCTGAAAGTAAGTAAGGGACATCCTTTTCTTTATTGTCCCAGCTTAACTGAGTCCCTTCGTTAAAGCAGGAGCAAAAGTATTTCTCCCTCTTTTTACCTGTCAGCACTCAGCTTAGTGGTGATGGCTTCCAAACCAAGTCAAGGAGAATCCTCTTCTCCCTGTGAGAATTATTTCCAGCATTCATGGTGGCATCATCTATGACATTTATGTTAACCAGTTTGTCTGTATACAGTAGTGAATGTTGCCCTTCTCCATTGGGGTCAGTGAAAGTGGACAATGCTCACACATTTTTTGTGCTTTAATGTGAGGTAAGATACCTAATTTTGAGGATCCAAGCTGTAACTTGTAATTAGGACTCCAGTTTCTATCTTTTAGATGGGGATGAAATCAGGAAGTTTGCAGCAGAGCCTCTCCCTGAGAGGTACTATTGTGGTTTAACCCGGCAGTCAGCTAAACACCACACAGTTGCTCACTCACATCCCCCCTACCTCCCCAGCGGGGTGGGGGAGAGAATTGGAGTGAAAAAAAGTTGGAACACTCATGGGTTGACATAGGAGCAGTTTAATGGTTGAAATAAAACTGAAATAATAGTAATAAGAACAACAATAATAAACCACATAAAGTTATACTCAGCTCATACAGCATTTGCTGTCTGTGCACTTCCAGCAGTGAATATTAAGCTTGATAATAAACACTGCAAGCACAACAGCTCCAGGGAAAATGTCACCAGTGAGGGAGCAGAACAACAGATGAGGCCCTCTGGGGCTGAGAACCATCGAGGAAAGAGAGAGCGCCAGCTTGAATAGCTGCCCTGGCTTTCGCTCCCCCCAGCTTCTGCACGTGGCTAATTCAGAACTGCTACAGACCTTGAGCACTGCATACCAGAGCCGGCCAAAAGCAAACCCAAAGTGTCTTTTCAACTTTGTTCCCACTAAATGAAGGGCTGCAGTCTTTACAGAAATGCAGCTTTCCTGAATAGAAAACTGATGCTGTGATTCTGTCCCAGTGAAGCCAGGACAGGTGTCGAGTAACTGTTCTTTGATGGAAGGAATGGTAGGCTCGGTGGAGTGCTCATTACTTGTACAGGAAAGCTGTTGATTGCTTCTGCTGTTTCACAGGTGGTTTTATGTGCGTAAACATTTGTTTACTGCAAGAGGTTCCTGGCTCCGTTATTTTGAGGTGTAAACATTCTTCTTTGCCAGCCACAGCTTAGCTATGGATGTTGATGTGGATCTGGGTACTGCAAGCAGCGGGGCTGTTTGTTTACCACTCTCAGAAAAGATAACCCCGTGGTTCCCCTCATTACGACCTACAAATCAAGTGCTCTGAGGAACATTTATGTAATTGGAAACAGCTTGCTTGATTAAGCAGCACAGGAACAGGCAGGATCTAATAGCTCTGAAGTAATGGAAACTACTTGCAATTAATAAATCTGTTTACAGCTCAGGTAAAATGCCTTAATTTTCACTGCTTTGGGTCATAAAAATTACTTTTGTTCTGATTTACGTAACATATTCTTTTCCTCAAGCCTCTCAAACGTGTTCCTGATGAAAATACAGACCTCTTGGACAGATCCTCTTCACGGATCTTAAGACATCTCTTGATTATAACTGCAGTGTGTCCTTGTGCTTGTTAGACATACTTTTCATGCTGTGTCTAAATATTTTGGATGAAATCAGAAGCAGGATCTCAGCTGTGTTTCTCCTTTGGAATCTCCTCCAAATTCTCCATGTTCCCTTCTGTCTTATCGCCCATACTCCCTTCCACTCTGTCTCAATATCATGCCTCCTCTCTAAGTTTTGCTTTCTGTGCAGAGTTAGCTCCTGTTCCTCCCGTGGAAGCACCATGTCTTTCTGTGCATCTGCAAATCATCGCTCAAACCTACAGTTTAATATTAATATCAGCTTTTCTTCAAATCCTCTCTGCAGTGGCTGGAAACACACTCCTGAAAGTAATTAATAATTAGGGAGAATATGAGCAAAGCACTATTTGGACATAGCTGACTTAAAACCAGCTTAATTCCAGGATTAGCTACAGCTCATCTTTCATAGGAGCACTGTTGAGACAGGACTGTGTTGTGCACCCAGCATCAAACACTGAGTGAAGGCAAGATGTTGAAGAACATGATGTCTTGAAGAACAAGATGTTTTTCACTTATGGGGATGGTAAACTGTAGTTCAGGAAAACTGCTTTCTCATAGTTTTGTTCTTAATTCGCCTTAAGGACATTGGTTTCTAAATTTGGTTTGGTTTGGTTTCTGCACAGTTCAGCAAACACCGACTGTGACAGCCGGGCTGAAATCCAAGCTGTGCTCTAAGGATCAGCGGTGCCCTCTCGCTCACGCGGCAGCTGGCAAACCTCTCCTGGCTCCCAAGTGTTCCTGCCACCCCTCCCCATCTTGTCTGACTCCCTGCTTGCCCTCTGCTTCCCACACGAAATGGTGAAGAAACAGCAAGAAGGTGAAGCGGGCAGTCACGTCAAAGGTCCTGGCAGTATTTTGAGACAAAAGTATCATCTCACGCTGTGAGGATGTGGAAATCTGAGAGGGAGCTGCAGCAGCTCAGACCTCAGTCTGGGTGCTCTCATCACCTTTCAGGACCTGAGTTGTACAGAGCATCTCTCTACAATGACCTGAAAGGAGGGTGTAGCAAGGTGTGGATTGGTCTCTGCTCCCAAGTAACAAGTGATAGGATGAGAGGAAATGGCCTCAAGTTGCACCAGGGGAGGTTTAGGTTGGATAATAGGAAAAATTTCTTCACTAAAAGAGTTGTCAACCCTGGGAACAGGCTGCCCAGGGAAGTGGTGGAGTCACCATCCCTGGAGGTGTTCAAAAAATGTGTAAGTGTGGCACTTGGGGACATGGTTTAGTGGGCATGGTGGTGGTGGGTTGACGGTTGGACTTGATCTTAGAGGTCTTTTCCAACCTTAATGATTCTGTGAAATCTGTTTGTTGTTTTTTTTACCTTTTTCCTCTATTATATCAAACTCAGGCTTCCAGTTCTTGAGGTCCTTCCTGGTTCTCTTCTTGCACGCTGGTCACCTCTTGTCCTGTTAGGTTCTGCCACCGTTCAATTTCAGTGAGGAGCTTTGCACTTTTCTCCTCTCAGCCAGGCAGTTCCTGATACAACTTGGAGAAAATTATCCAAGTTCATGGCTGAATTTAACAGTGTCCAACACTGTATCCTATTTACCATAAAGCTACAACTATTTTTTAATGATGCCAGAAGAAAAGGTGGCCAGATTCTTCATATCCCTTTTGAAGTTGCTGTCCATGATTTGATGTAAACCTTCTCCTGTCCAGAAAGCAGAAGTAGGTGCAAGGTCAGTGCCGGGGTAGGTCATAGCCTATTAACACAGATCTGTTTTCACTCCTTCGTCATTGTGGCACAAACAAAATGAGCCAATAAACTTGCTGAGCCCCAGGGCCAAGACATTCTCCTCATCAGTTACCGGAATTCTTTGACCTTGAAATAAGCCACCCACCCCCTCCAAGACCTATAAAATGCCTATAAATCTGTTTGCTTTACTCCAGTGCCTGGCACACAGCAATTAGATAATCCTCAGCTGGTTTAAGTGTCCTGCTGTCTCGCTGCCATTTCTATAAAAAGAGAAGTGAAGCGTGATCTTCTGCACCCAAGTCCTCTTTCCTCTTGCATCGTTCTGGTTAGACATGTGGACTTTGTGGCTGAGCAACGGATATGCAGAGTCTGGGACTTTGTTACCTTAGAAACAGAGAGGGAGAAACCCAGGGCTTGTGCTCAGGTCGGAGCCGGAACTGGGAAAGCCTGTTTTGGAGGTGAACTACACTGAGGGTTAAAACTCGGGCTGATGTGTCAAAGGAACATCTTAAAAATGCAGCACTGAGGCTAGAGTATCTTGCTACGTGTTATATGTGCAGGGAATTTCAGTATTTCAAAGAAAAGCAGCTGTATACAGAGACATGTACAGAGGTATAGATTATCACTCGCTGGGTAAGGAATTGGCTGGGTGGTGGCACTCAAAGGGTTGCGGTTAATGGCTCGATGTCCAGGTGGACACCAGTGATGAGTGGAGTTCCTCAGGGGTCAGTACTGTGGACACAGCAGTATGAAAGTTGGAGGAGGAGTGTTTTAGCCGCTTCTAGCTGAAACAGCATGCGAGGGTATGTTTTACAAGCACACCTCACCGACTGACAGTCGGGAGCATACAGACTGCTGGCCATCTCCTCGGTGTCATCTAATAGCAGCAGATGCCAGCTCTTCTGTTGTATTTTCATTTTCAGAAGTGCTCTTTTGGGGTGTGTAATTGCACTGATAGCAAAATGTGAGCAAGGAGCAGCGTTTTCTGCACCCTCTGGCTAACCAGAGCAGATCAGGAACAACTCAATTTGTGACGTGCCCCTGGTGTCATCAGAGGCAGCAGAAGGGCTGTGGCACGTCTGGATTGTCAACTCTAGGGAGAAAATCTCATTTAATTTCTCCTTTAGAATAATTTTTTAGAATTCTTACAGCCAGGGTAAGACAGTTTTACAGTTGGTTTGGGCCATTGGCTTAGTGTAAGCCAAAAAATAAGAAAAAAGTCCTTTCTGCAGAAATGCTGAGCTGTGCTGCTCGCTCTGGTGGAGCTGGGACTCTCAAGGCCATTTTGTTCTCTTTTCCTTTATCTTACCCACACGCTGGGGTCCCTTCTCTTCCAAGTTGCAGGATTTGCAGCTGCTCCCATTGAAATCCATCCCCTTGGGTCAGTGAAAGCCACCTGTGTTTATTCCTTACCTTCAAAATGGAAGTTGCTGCCTCTCAGTTCCTTGCTGTGCGTGAAGACGTGCACAAGAAGGGAATTGTGAGAGCTAGGATGTGCAGTTTCATGACCTTTTGAAATAGGGTTAATGGGATCATTTGGGAATTTGATAGAGTTGCCATTGCTATGGTGTAAACCTTCTTCTGTTTCACTATTACATTTGGTTCCTGCAAGCTTTTCACGTGCACAGAGTTGCGCAGCCGATCTTTTTTAGGTACATTTGTGGCATGGCCTCCTCCGGGGTAGAGCAGAGGACAACTCGCGCTCGTCAGAGGACGGACAGCAGCACCACAGCTGGCAGAAAGGAAAGCAGAGTCTCTGAACCACAGCACCAGCACAGAGAAACGGCTTGGGGTTGTTTAGCTGCAATTTGGCCAGCACTTTGGATTTAAGAGCCAGAATTTCCTTGGTTTTTTGGTTCTGTTACACCTACACACCTTCTTGGACCGAGGAACAGGGCAGTCCATATCAGTTCTTTGCAAATACATAAAACCGGTGTTCAGAAGCGAACGCTGCTCGATGCACTAAAACCAGAAGCCCTTTTCCAGTCCTCTGAGTTTTCTCTGTGAACTGCTTACGAGTGCTGCACAGAGATCAGGGACCAGCACCGCGTCAGTGTGGGCTGGTTTCTGTCCATCTCCAGTCGATATGAACGTTGCAGCTGATGGTTGGCACAGGAAGCAGCGTGGAAAGAAGGAACCACTGACCCGGTCTTCTCTGGACAGCCTTGAGCAGCAGACGGTGTCAGGGGGAGGTGATTTGGCCAGGAAGCCTCTCTCTCTGCTGGTTTTTAAGCTTCAGATGTTGCCAGGTCTGCATTTAATCTCTCTCAGCTTCTTTTACATTTTGATTTTGGAAAAATCATCCTAGAGTGGCATTAAGGAGAAAGAAAAACCAAGCAAGGATTCTCATAAATCACACATATGTTTTCTCAGTACGATCAAAATGGGCAGTGTTATGAAGTATTATAATCCGTAGCTCTTTTCCTGGATACAGTTTGAAGTTTCTTCCACAAGTCTTTTCACAATTAGCCACATGAATTTAGGATTTATTCCATGAATATAGGAATTTATAGTTAGCTTGTCATGAGCCTTTTCAGCACAGTTGGACATGAAAATATGCGAGCTGTTCCCACCTTTGTCATCCTTTTTATTAACCAAGCAGCCAGCGACCAAATCCATCATCTCCGTGAGCGTTGATCTGTCCGTCTCCCAAATCTGGCTGTGTTAGAGCTTGACAGGGTCAGTGTATCTGAAAATCATCCTCTAGGAAATCTTGGCCTGTGGTTACAGCCTGTCTCGGTCTCATCTGCTTGCAGAAATTGTAGCTGATGTTAAATTAGTTTGTAATTACCTTCTTGTGCTTTGCCCTGGCTCTAGCAAGCACAGATACACCCGGATGTGTAGGTCAGGGGTTATTTTTTTATCTGCAGACTGTTTTCCCATCAGGGACTTCACCAGTGCTGCTGTCGCAGGGCTGACGCTTGATGTGCTCCTCATCTGAGCCCGTAAAGCACAGGGAACCAAACACAAGAAGTCTCCAAACCGACTTTCTCCTAAAAAAGCCATTTCCCTCCCCGAATAGCACACACCAAAGCGGGAAGCAGACAGAAACAGGATCCCGGTGCCATTTCTCTTGAAGGGAGCCAGTCACCTTAGAAGACCTTTCCACCACGACCGTGTCCAGCCAGGATGGAGAAGCAGCCCCAAGATGCAGGCAAAAGGCCAGGCCGATGTCTCAGCTTTCACATCAACCCTGGTGACAGGAAACCTTCCCGGCCCCGCAGCTGGGGAATGGCGCGTCCTAAAATGGCACCTCTTGCTTCAGCCTCTAAAGGCAGCTGAAGCCGGATCTCTGCTCCCTCACAGAATCACAAAATCATTCAGGTTGGAAGAGACCTCTGAGATCGTCACGTCCAACCGTCAGCCCAACAGCCCTGTGTCCACTAAACCACATCCCCAAGTGCCACATCCATGCACTTTTGAACACCTCCAGGGATGGTGACTCCACCACCTCCCTGGGCAGCCCCTTCTGGTGCTTGACCACTCTTTCAGTAAAGAAACTTTTCCTCATATCCAATCTAAACCTCCCCTGGCACAACTTGAGGCCACTGACTGCTTCACGGCTCTAAATGAGTTGGGGAGAAAGGCGAGTTTCTTTGTACACTGAAATTGTCTTTAGTGGTACTGTGTGTCTGGGAGGAAGCCTGACTGCTGGGAGGGTGCATGCAAAGCAAGGGGGATGTTAAAATGCTTTAAAAGGTGTTTTTTGTCTTGAAGGCTGCTGCTTGGGGGTCCATGTGGGCAACTGAGCCCGGCTTGGATTTGCCGTGTAGGAGCCTTGGCTCTCCACTGCAAGATGATTTGGGTTTAGATACATCCACCATCCTTGAACGCATTTAAAAGCCGTCTAGATGTGGTGCTCAGGGACGTGGTTTAGAAATGGGCATGGCAGAGTCAGGTAACGATCGGGCTTGATGATCTTAAAGGTCTTTTCCAACCATAACGATTCTATGATTTTAGGGTTCTGCAAATTATAAATAATAACTGAAAAGCAAAAATGAGAGAGTCAGAGCTTCATGAATCCACTGGTGTAATTCCTTTGGCTTCAAAGAAGATTGCTTTGGCTGAGGGTAGATGTTCACGAATTCAGAGTTCTCTTGCCAGAGCCAGGCTGTGTGGTTTGCAGCTTTCTAATTTTGGTCTTTAGCTTTTGTTTCCTGCAGCGTTGAGAAAGAAGAGCACTGCAGCACCCAATATTGTATTGGGCAGGGAAATATTTCATCAGCACGTTGGGTTTTTTCCCAACACAAGTCTTTTTCCAAGCAGTTGCCTCTCAGTGTCTGGAATAAGAGGAAAACCCCTCCGAGGAGAACCAGGGAGCACCAGAACACACATCATGAGGGGTTTTTCTTCCGTGTATCCAACTTCTCGCGTGCGGCACTCAGAAAACAGCCATGGGACAGAGCTGTCAGGGCTCTCATGTCTTGTTTCTTCTCCGCAGAGCAGCAGCGGAGGGATCCCGTACCGGAGGTGGACTTGTCCCAGGCCCACGGCCGATCTCACGGAGGAGGAAACCAAAAGGATCGCCCGGATCTTCTCTGCACAGCTGCCCAAGAAGGAATAGCGTTGGCGAGGGGCTGCTGCAGCGGCTGCTTTTGGGAAGCCACGGCCTGAGGCGTCAGCACACACCTGGTTCTCCAGGGGAGAGGAGGTGGAAGCCATAGGTTTCGGGCTCTGGTTTGTAATTTGCCTAATTGGTGTCTCATTAGAGGGACTTAAAGCCTGGTGGTCAACCAAGGGGAGCTGACAGACCACGTGTCTTGCAAGGGCAGGACCCCAGTGAGACTCACTGCTTCAGGCTGTTACCTGGTCTCCAAATTCTCCATTTTGGGGTTTTATTCATGTGAGATTTCTCTAATTAACCTTTTTTTTTTTTGAGAAAACACAAAGCATCCCATTTTGAGACATCTCCTTCAACCAAAGGATGGAAAACACAAGAACTGTTGCCTCCCTGCTGGTGTTTGCTGTAGATGGTGAGGGAAGATCAGCTCCCTTCCCAGTGGCCTTTCCAAAATAGTTGGTGGGAAGCATAATTTGCTGATTCTGGAGGAATTCACGTGCCCAGGGTGCTTGTGTAAATACAGGCCAGGGATTCTGTAAAATACTGACGTGTGTACAAAACGGTTTTACTAGAAAAATGAACATTTTCTATTTTAAATTATTTTTTGTACATTTTTATGTGAAGTACCTTTCAGATCATGAACTTTGATACAAACAGAGATGTTTTTGTATTGCTCTCCAGTGTTTGTGTTTCAATAAAATCCCCTGGTTCCTCATCATCTGGTGCAAAGCGTCCCAGGTTTGTTGTTAGGAGGTGGATGTGTCTCTCCCCGAGAGCCTCCAGTGGCAGCAGCAGACGACGTCGCAGAAATGGTTCCTGGGAGACGATGTGACCGCAGGCACCTGTAGAGATCACTGCTTTGCAAAGGAACTGGGCCTTGGGAGTGAGCGAGTGCTCCAAATCAGAGCTCCTTTTCAAACTCTGCTTTGAATTTAGGATTTAAGGAAGGAACTGAAGTAGCAGCATCTCTTTTTTTTCTCCCACCTCATTGGTTTTGTTTTTCACAGGGACTTTCTAAATGTGTCGTTCACTGCTAACACGACTTGGCCTGGCCATAAAATCGGGTCTGCCCTGCCCACATGCTGCACTCACAGCCTCCTCAGCTCCCATCCTCTGCTCTGAAACGCTTCCCCTTTCCCTGCCCTTGCTAGGTGAGGGTTGGGAGGTGGCGGTGCCAAATGTCCCCATCCCAATCTTCCCCTTGATGTGAGGGCTCCCGTCTCCTGCTGCTGCTCCTGGTGGCACCCCCAAAAAACTCAGGACAGATGCAGGCTGCAGTGGGAGCACAGTGACAGAGGAGGTGACAATTTTGACTCCTGGATTAGTCCTGAGTATGAGGTAAATGCCTTCGTCCTCTTGCATTTAAGGAGTATGGTTCAGCCAACAGCAAAATGGAGAGGGGTGTCAGCACCAGGCGAGCTTCTGCCTGGAGCCCCATCGATGGGGAAAAGGTGGCTTCAGGGTGTCAAAGCAGCTCCAAATCCCTCTTGGAAGAGCAGAGGCTTTCTGCAAACTGACAGGGGTGTGTAAGCAGCACCAGCCCGTCTCTTTGCGTGTTGTGCATGTAGTGCTGAACAGCTCAAAGGGTTAAACAGGCTGAGTTTTAAGGAAATGGAAGAAAAAGGGCATTTCTCGAACCGTCACCCAGCCTTGGCCTCCAGCCCTGAGCCCCATCCCTCCTGCAGCGCCTTTGCCTCGGCTCAGCCCCAGCGTATGGCCACACTCGGAAGGACCTTGAGGTTTCCCTCACATGGAGCACAAACACAAGCAGGGATTTACCTCCAAGCCCTCCACGTGGCCCCTGCCTCCGGGCTGCTCCACGTGCACTGGGGGCACACGTTACCAGAGGAAATTCATCAGTAAACAAGCTCGGCAGCTGCCCGGGATGGATTACGGCTCCATGGTCCTTGCCGGGCCAAAGGGGCTCACTCGATCTGCCCCGCACAGGGAGCACTCGGTGCTGCTCAGCCTCCAAACCACCTTGAGTGAGCAGTTTCTGCGTCTCATCCTTCCCAGAGCTTATTTGGGTTAAAAGAACCCAAAATTAACTCCCCTGTCTCTGAGGTCCCAGTGGCCACATCCACATTGTTGGGTGTTGCAGAGGGATGAAACACAGCCACCATGTCATGGGTACGAGGTGGCCCTGCTCTCATCGGCTCAAATGCCACCAGGGGAACAAACGGGCTTGCGCTGTCACCCGATCCCCCTGGCGCTGGAATGTTCTCCCGGGTGCTATATAAGGGGGGGCCAAAGGAACCGGTGCTCAGAGCGATGGCTGCAAGGACAGGAGTGTAAGGCAGGAGCCAGGACGCAGTGTCAAGGTCCCTACGGTGAGGACATGGGAGACCCAGCCCCAGGGAGGGTCACCCTGGGGGAGAAGCTCACAACCAGCACCCTCTGTTTTGGCCTGGGTGGGACAGGGCAGGGTGGACACTGATGAATCCCAGGCTGGCCCCATGCTGAGTGAGGAAGCCCCACGCCTCAGTTTCCCTGGGGATGCAAGTGAGGAAACGTGGCAGCATTTGACATTTGGGGTTGTCTGAAGCCAGCCAGAGACACCACGGCGCATTGTCACCTCTGTCCCTAAACCAGACACCTGCTGAAGCCCCATCTGATGCAACATCCCGACTCCCCTCCAATTTCCTTCCAGCCTCTCTGCCACGATGGTGGGTCTGAAGCCCCCCGAGGTTCCCCCCACAACTGCAGTGAAGTTCGTCAGCGCTGGGATGGCCGCCTGCATCGCTGACCTCTGCACCTTCCCCCTGGACACTGCCAAAGTGCGGCTGCAGGTACAATCTGCCAACCCCCCAAAACCCCGCACACGTAGAGTGGGGTCCCCTCGTGCCGGCTCAACCCCAAAGCTGGCGGCATTTTGGAGGAAGCAGACAGCAGGGTGACACAGTCGACATCTTGCAGATCCAAGGCGAGGTGCGGATCCCCCGAAGCATCGGCACCATGGAGTACCGGGGTGTTTTGGGGACGCTGAGCACC